>NW_027047700.1:0-13274 GCF_025399875.1 Dalotia coriaria
TAAAAAAACGAATAATAAAAAAATTGTCGTTTTTTTTGCTGTTTTTGCGTTAAAACGCGATTAAAAATCAAAACTGCTGTTTTTTCAAAATAAGCATTTTCAACATTTTTTTGATCGTTGGGGAAAACGTTCAAATAAAAGCAATATAATAAAACGAATAATAAAAAAATTTGTCGTTTTTTTTGCTTTTTGCGTTAAAAAAGCAGATTAAAACTCAAAACGTGCTGTTTTGCTAAAATAAAAAATTTCAAACTTTTGTCTTAAAAAGTTCAAATGAAGCAATATTAATAAAAACGAATATTAAAATTGTCGTTTTTTTGCTGTTTTTCGCGTTAAAACGCAGATTAAAATAAAACTGCTGTTTTGCTAAAATAAACTTTTCAAGCATTTTAGATCGTTGAAATCGTTCAAATGAAACAATATTTAAAACGAAAAAAAAATTTGTCGTTTTTTTTGCGTTTTACGCGTTAAAACGCAGATTAAACCCCAAAACGTGCTGTTTTTTAAAAAAGCTTTTCAAGCATTTTTTGATCTTGAAATCGTTCAAATAGACGCAATAAAATAAAAACGAATAAAAAAATTTCGTGTTTTTTTCGTTTACGCGTTAAAACGCAGAATAAAGCTCAAAACGTGCTGGTTTTGCTAAAATAAAGCATTTTCAACATTTTAGATCGTTGAAATCGTTCAAAAAGAGCAATATTAATAAAAACAAAAAAATAAAAATTTTTCGTTTTTGCTGTTTTTTCGCGTTAAAACGCAGATTAAAACTCAAATCTTTTTAAAAAAAAGCATTTTCAAGCATTTTTTAAAACGTTGAAATCGTTCAAATAGAAGCAATAAATAAAAAAAGAATAATAAAAAAATTCCCTCGTTTTTTTTTGCTGTTTTTCCTTTAAAAAGCAGATTAAAACTCAAAACGTGCTGTTTGCTAAAAAACCAAAGCTTTTTTGATCGTTGAAATCGTTCAAATAAAATAAAAAACAATAATAAAAAATTTCGTCGTTTTTATGCTGTTTTCGCTTAAAAAGCAGAATAAAGCTCAAAACGTGCTGTTTTGCTAAAAAATAAGCATTTTCAAGCATTTAGATCGTTGAATCGTTCAGAAATAGAAGCAATATTAATAAAAACGAATAATAAAAATTCGTCGCTTTTTATGATGTTTTACGCATTAAAACACAGATTAAAGCTCAAAACGTGCTTGTTTTGCTAAAATAAGCATTTTCAAGCATTTTAGATCGTTGAAATCGTTCAAATAGAAGCAATATTTATAAAAACGAATAATAAAAATTCGTCGTTTTTTATGCTGTTTACGCGTTAAAACGCAGAATAAAGCTCAAAACATTGCTGTTTTTGCTAAAATAAACATTTTCAGCATTTTAGATCGTTGAAATCATTTTACGTTCCAAATAGAAGCAATATTGAAAATAAAAACGAATAATAAAAATTCGTCGTTTTATGCTGTTTTTACGCGTTAAAACGCAGAATAAAGCTCAAAACGTGCTGTTTTTGCCGATAAGCATTTTCAGCATTTTAGATCGTTGAAATCGTTCGATAGAGCTTAATATTAATAAAAAACGAATAATAAAAATTCGTCGTTTTTATGCTGTTTTTACGCGTTAAAACGCAGATTAAGCTCAAAACATTGCTGTTTTGCTAAAATAAGCATTTTCAAGCATTTTAGATCGTTGAAATCGTTCAAATAGACGCAATATTAATAAAAACGAATAATAAAAAAAATTCGTCGTTTTTATGCTGTTTTACGCGTTAAACGCAGATTAAAGCTCAAAACGTGCTGTTTTTGCTAAAATAAGCATTTTCAAGCATTTTAGATCGTTGAAATCACGTTCAAATAGAAGCAATATTAATAAAAACGAATATTAAAAATTTAGTCGTTTTTATGCTGTTTTACGCGTTAAAACGCAGATTAAAACTCAAAACGTGCTGTTTTTGCTTTAAAATAAGCATTTTCAAGCATTTTAGATCGTTTGAAATCGTTCAAATGAAGCAATATTAATAAAAACGAATAATAAAAATTCGTCGTTTTTATGCGGTTTTACGCGTTAAAACGCAGATTAAACTACTCAAAACGTGCTGTTTTTGCTAAAATAAGCATTTTTCAAGCATTTTAGATCGTTGAAATCACGTTCAAATAGACGCAATAAAAAATAAAAACGAATAATAAAAATTTCGTGGTACGACGCTGCTGTTTTACGCGTTAAAAACGCAGAATAAAGCTCAAAACGTGCTGGTTGCTAAAATAAGCATTTTCAAACATTTTAGATCGTTGAAATCGTTCAAATAGACGCAATATTAATAAAAAACAAATAATAAAAATTTCGTCGTTTTTATGCTGTTTTACGCGTTAAAACGCAGATTAAAACTCAAATCGTGCTGTTTTGCTAAAATAAAGCATTTTCAAGCATTTTAAATCGTTAAAATCGTTAGAATAGAAGCAATATTAATAAAAACGAATAATAAAAGACCGTCGTTTTATGCTGTTTTACGCGTTAAAACGCAGATTAAAGCTCAAAACGTTAACATTTTTTTTGCTAAAAACATTTTCAAAAGCTTTTGAATCGTTGAAATCGTTCAAATAGACGCAATAAAATAAAAACGAATAATAAAAATTTCGTCGTTTTATGCTGTTTTGCCGTTAAAACGCGGAATAAAAGCTCAAAACGTGCTGTTTTGCTAAAATAAGCATTTCAGCATTTTAGATCGTTGAAATCATTTCAAATAGACGCAATATTAATAAAAAACGAATAATAAAAAATTTAGTCGTTTTATGCTGTTTTACGCGCGTTAAACGCAGATTAAAAGCTCAAAACGAGCTGTTTTGCTAAAATAAGCATTTTTCAAGCATTTTTAGATCGTTGAAATCGTTTAAATAGAAGCGATATTTAAAAATTGTAAAGGCGCGGCAATGCTGTTTTACGCGTTAAAACGCAGATTAAGCTAAAACGCGTGCTGTTTTTGCTAAAATAAACATTTTCAAGCATTTTAGATCGTTGAAATCGTTTAAATGAAGCAATATTAATAAAACGAATAATAAAAAAATTCGTCATTTTATGCTGTTTTACGCGTTAAATTGCAGATTAAACTCAAAGAGCGATGCTGTTTTGCTAAAATAAACATTTTCAAAACAGATCGTTGAAGAATCGTTCAAATAGACGCAATATTAATAAAAACGAATAATAAAATTTCGTCGTTTTATGCTGTTTTACGCGTTAAAACGCAGGGAATAAAGCTCAAAACGTGCTGTTTGCTAAAATAAGCATTTGCAAGCATTTTAGAACGTTGAAATCGTTCAAATAGAAGCAATATTAATAAATAACGAATAATAAAAATTCGTCGTTTTTGTAATACTTGTTTTACGCGTTAAAACGCAGATTAAGCAAAACGTGCTGTTTTGCTAAAATAAGCATTTTCAAGCATTTTAGATCGTTGAAATCGTTCAAATAGACGCAATATTAATAAAAACGAATAATAAGATAGTCGTTTTTATGCTGTTTACGCGTTAAAACGCAGATTAAAGCTCAAAACTTGTGCTGTTTTGCTAAAAATAATAAGCATTTTCAAGCATTTTAGTCTGATTTGAAATCACGTTCAAACAGGCCACAATAAAATAAAAACGAATAATAAAAATTTCGTCATTTTTATGCTGTTTACGCGTTTAAAACATAGAATAAACCTCAAAACGTGCTGTTTTGCTAAAATAAGCATTTTCAAGCATTTTAGATCGTTGAAATCACGTTCAAATAGACGCAATATTAATAAAAACGAATAATAATAAAAATTTCGTCGTTTTTTATGCTGTTTTACGCGTTAAAACGCAGATTAAAGAAAGCTCAAATCACATTACTGTTTTGCCTAAAATAAGCATTTTCAAGCATTTTAGATCGTTGAAATCGTTCAAATAATAGAAGCAATATTAATAAAAACGAATAATAAAAAAATTCGTCGTTTTATGCTGTTTTTACGCGGGTAAAACAGCCAGATTAAAGCTCAAAACGTGCTGTTTTTGCTAAAACCAAGCATTTTCAAGCATTTTTAGATCGTTGAAATCGTTCAAATAGACGCAATATTAATAAAAACGAATAATAAAAAATTCGTCGTTTTTATGCTGTTTTGCATGATGGCTTGCAGTTAAAGACTCAAAACGTGCTGTTTTAGCGTAAGCATTTTCAAGCATTTTAGATCGTTGAAATCGCGATTTCAAATAGAAGCAATATTAATAAAAAGCGAATAATAAAAAATTTCGTCGTTTTTATGATGTTTTACGCGTTAAAACGCAGATTAAAAGCTCAAACGTTATGTTTTGCTGAAATAAGCATTTTCAAGCATTTTAGATCGTTAAATCGTTCAAATAAAACAATATTAATAAAAAGCAGATAATAAAAATTCGTCGCTTTTATGCTGTTTTACGCGTTAAAACGCAGATTAAACTCAAAACGTGCTGTTTTTGCTAAAATAAGCATTTTCAAGCATTTTAGATCGTTGAAATCGTTCAAATAGAAGCAATATTAATAAAAACGAATAATAAAAAATTCGTCGTTTTTATGCTGTTTTTACGCGTTAAAACGCAGATTAAAGCTCAAAACGTGCTGTTTTGCTTTCAAAAATAAAGCATTTTCAAGCATTTTTAAGATCGTCGAAATCGTTCAAATAGACGCAATAAAAATAAAGCGATAATAAAAATTTCGTCGTTTTATGCTGTTTTACGCGTTAAAACGCAGATTAAAGCTCAAATCGTGCTGTTTTGCGCAAAATAAGCATTTTTCAAGCATTTAGATCGTTGAAATCGTTCAAATAGACGCAATAATGGCAAAAACGAATAGTAAAATTCGTCGTTTTTATGCTGTTTTACGCGTTAAAACGCAGATTAAAAACTAAAACGTGCTGTTTTGCTAAAATAAGCACATTTTCAAGCATTTTAGATCGTTGAAATCGTTCAAATGAAGCAAAATTAATAAAAGCGTCATAAAATTTCGTCGTTTTTATGATGTTTTACGCGTTAAAACGCAGATTAAAGCTCAAAACGTGCTGTTTTGCTTTAAAATAAGCATTTTCAAGCATTTTTAGATCGTTGAAATCGTTCAAATAGATGCAATATTAATAAAACGAATAATAAAAAATTTAAAATTCGTTTTTATGCTATTTTACGTTAAAACGCAGATTAAAGCTCAAAACGTGCTGTTTTGCTAAAATAAGCATTTTCAAGCATTTTAGATCGTTGAAATCGTTCAAATAGACGCAATATTAAAAACGAATAATAAAATTTCGTCGTTTTATGCTGTTTTACGCGTTAAAACGCAGAATAAAGCTCAAAACGTGCTGTTTTGCTAAAATAAGCGTTTCAAGCATTTTTTAGATCGTTGAAATCGTTCAAATAGAAGCAATATTAATAAAAACGAATAATAAAAATTCGTCGTTTTATGCTGTTTTACGCGATAAAACGCAGATTAAAGCCTCAAAACGTTAACTGTTTTGCTAAAATAAGCATTTCAAGCATTTTAGATCGTCGAAATCGTTCAAATAGACATAATAAAATAAAACGAATAATAAAAATTTCGTGTCGTTTTTATGCTGTTTTACGCGCGTTAAAACGCAGATTAAAACTCTCCGTCGTGCTGTTTTGCTAATATAAGCATTTTCAAGCATTTTAAATCGATTTGAAATCGTTCAAATAGAAGCAATATTAATAAAAACGAATAATAAAAAAATTCGTCGTTTTTACTTTTGCGCGTTAAAACGCAGATTAAAGAAGCTCAAAAACGATGTGTTTTGATAAAAGAAACATTTTCAAGCTTTTAGATCGTCAGGAATCGTTCAAATAGACGCAATAAAAATAAAAACGAATAATAAAAAATTCGTCGTTTTTTATGCTGTTTTTACGCGTTAAAACGCAGATTAAGCTCAAAACGTGCTGTTTTGCTAAATAAGCATTTTCAAGCATTTTAGATCGTTGAAATCGTTCAAATAGAAGCAATATTAATAAAAGCGAATAATAAAATTTCGTCGTTTTTATGATGTTTTACGCGTTAAAACGCAGATTAAAGCTCAAAACGTGCTGTTTTTGCTAAAATAAGCATTTTCAAGCATTTTAGATCGTTGAAATCGTTCGATAGAAGCAATATTAATAAAACGAATAATAAGATTCGTCGTTTTATGCTGTTTTACGCGCGTTAAAACGCAGATTAAAGCTCAAAACGTGCTGTTTTGCTTTAAAATAAGCATTTTTCAAGCATTTTAGATCGTTGAAATCGTTCAAATAGAAGCAATATTAATAAAAAACGAATAATAAAAAATTCGTCGTTTTTATGCTGTTTTACGCGTTAAAGAAACGCAGATTAGAAATAAAACGTGCTGTTTTGCTAAAAAGAAGCATTTTTTCCAAGCTTTTTAGATCGTTAAGTCGTTCAAATAGACGCAATAAAAATAAAAACGAATAATACAAAATTTCGTCGTTTTTATGCTGTTTCACGCGTTAAAACACAGAATAAAGCTCAAAACGTGCTGTTTTGCTAAAATAAGCATTTTCAGCATTTTAGATCGTTGATATCGTTCAAATAGACGCAATATTAATAAAAACGAATAATAAAAGTGCGTCGTTTTATGCTGTTTTACGCGTTAAACGAGATTAAAGCTCAAAACGAGCTGTTTTAACAAATAAGCATTTTCAACATTTTAGATCGTTGAAATCATTTTAAATAGAAAAAATATTTAAAAAACGAATTGTAAAAATTTCGTCGTTTTTATGCTGTTTTACGCGTTAAATTGCAGATTGAAACCGAAAACGTGCTGTTTTGCTTAAAACCAGGTTTATTTTCAAAGCATTTTTAGATCGTTGAAATCGTTTAAATAAGAGCAATGGCCCAAAAACGGGTGTAAAAATTTCACGTCGTTTTTATGCTGTTTACGCGTTAAATTGCAGATTAAAGCTCAAAACGTGCTGTTTTTGAAATAAGCATTTTTCAAGCATTTTAGATCGTTGGAAATCGTTCAAATAGACGCAATATTGGTAATAAAAGCAGATAATAAAAATTTCGTCGTTTTTTTTTTCCCCTTAAAAAAAAAAAAAAAATTTTTTTTTTTTTTTTTAAAAAAAATTTCCAAAAAAAATTTTTTTTTTAAAAAAAATTTTTTTTTTTTTTTTTTAAAAAAAAAAAAAAAAAAAAAATTTTTTTTAAAAAAAGGTTTTTTAAAAAACCCCTTTTTAAAAAAAAAATTTTTAAAAAAAATTTAAAATTTTTTTAAAAAAAAAAAAAAAAAAATTTTCCTTTTTCTGTTTTCCAAAAAAAAAATTTTTAAATTTTTTTTTAAAAAAACCTTTTTTTAAAAAAAAAAAAAATTTTTTTTTTAAAAAAACGAAAAAAAAACCCCCTTTTTTTTTCCCCCCCCTTTAAAAGGTTTTTTTTTAAAAAAAAAAAAAAAATTTTTTTAAAATTTTTTTTAAAAAAAAAAAAAAAAAAAATTTTCCAAAATTTTTTTTAAAAACCTTTTTCCAAAAATTTTTTTTAAAAAAAATTTTTCCCCCAAAAGGGGTTTTTGGTTTTTTTTTTTTAAAAAAAAAAAAAAAAAAATTTTTTTTTTTAAATTAAAATTTTTAAAAAAAATTTTTTTTAAAACCCTTTAAGCAATTTTGGTTTAAAAAGGTTAAAAAAAAATTTTTTTTTTTTTTTTTTTTTTTTTTTTTTTTTTTAAAATAAAAATTTTCCTTTTTTTAAAAAAATTTCCCTTTTTTTTTAAAAAATTTTTAAAAAAAAAAATTTTTTTAAAAAATTTTAAAAATTTTTGGGGGAAAAAAAAACCTTTTTTTTAAAAAAAATTTTTTAAATTTTAAAAAAATTTTAAAAAAAGGTTTTTTTTAAAAAAAAAAAAATTTTTTAAAAATTTTTTTAAAAAAAAATTTTTTTTTTTTGGGGGTTTTTAAAAAAAAAAATTTAAAAATTTTTTTTTTTAAAAAACCAAAAAAAAAAAAAAAAAAAATTTTTTTTAAAAAAAAAAAAATTTTTTTTTTTTAAAAAATTTCCCCCCCTTTTTTTTTTTTTTAAAAAAATTTTAAAAAAAAAAAAAATTTTTTTAAAAAATTTTTTAAAAAAAAAAAAAAACCTTTTTTGGGGGTTTTTTTTTAAAAAAATTTTTTTTGAAAATTTTTTTAAAAAAATTTTTTAAAAAAAAAAATTTTTTTTTTTTTTTTAAAAAAAAAAAAATTTTTTTTTGTGTTTTTTAAAAAAAATTTTTAAAGGGGCCAAAAAAACCTTTTTTTAAAAAAAAAAAAAAAAAATTCGTCATTTTATGCTGTTTTACGCGTTAAATTGCAGATTAAAGCTCAAACGTGCTGTTTGCTAAAATAAGCATTTTCAAGCATTTTAGATCGTTGAAATCGTTCAACAGACGCAATATTAATAAAAACGAATAATAAAAATTTCGTCGTTTTTATGCTGTTTTTACGCGTTAAAACGCAGAATAAAGCTCAAAAACGTGCTGTTTTGCTAAAATAAGCATTTAAAGCATTTTTAGAACGTTGAAATCGTTCAAATAGAAGCAATATTAATAAATAACGAATAATAAAAAAAATTCGTCGTTTTGGCGTTTTACGCGTTAAAAAACGCAGATTAAAGCTCAAACGTGCTGTTTTAAGTAAAATAAGCATTTTCAAGCATTTTTAGATCGTTGAAATCGTCTTCAAATAGACGCGCATTATTAATAAAAAACGAATAATAAAAAAATTAGTCGTTTTATAAGCGTTTTACGCGTTAAAACGCAGATTAAAAGCTCAAAACGTGCTTTTCGTTTTGCTAAATAAGCATTTTCAAGCATTTTAGATCGTTGAAATCGTTCAAATAGACGCGCAATAAAAATAAAAACGAATAATAAAAAAATTCTTGCCGTTTTATGCTGTTTTACGCGTTAAATCGCAGAATAAAAGCTCAAAACGTGCTGTTTTGCTAAAATAAGCATTTTCAAGCATTTTAGATCGTTGAAATCGTTCAAATAGAAATAATATTAATAAAAACGAATAATAAAAAAATTCGTCGTTTTATAAGCTGTTTTACGTTAAAACGCAGATTAAAGCTCAAAACGTGCTATTTTGCTAAAATAAGCATTTCAAGCATTTTAGATCGTTGAAATCGTTCAAATAGAAGCACATAATGCGTAACAATAAAAAATTTCGTCGTTTTATGATGTTTTACGCGTTAAAACGCAGATTAAAGCTCAAACGTGCTGTTTTGCTAAAAATAAGCATTTTCAAGCATTTTATCGTTGAAATCGTTCAAATAGAAGCAATATTAATAAAAAAACGAATAATAAAAAATTCGTCGTTTTATGCTGTTTTACGCGTTAAAACGCAGATTAAAGCCTTCCAAACGCTGTTTTTGCTAAAATAAGCATTTTCAAGCATTTAGATCGTTGAAATCGTTCAACAGCTTTAAATATTAATAAAAAACGAATAATGTACCCGTCGTTTTTATGTTGTTTTACGCGTTAAAACGCAGATTAAAGCTCAAACGTGCTGTTTTGCTAAAAGAAGCATTTTCAAGCTTTTTAGATCGTTGAAATCGTTCAAATAGACGCAATAAAATAAAACGAATAATAAAAATTTCGTCGTTTTATGCTGCTCTTACGCGTTAAACGCAGAATAAAGCCCAAAACGTTGTTTTGCTAAAATAAGCATTTTCAAGCATTTCAGATCGCCGGAAATCGTTCAAATAGACGCACAATATTAATAAAACGAATAATAAAATTCGCTGATTTTATGCTGTTTTACGCGTTAAACGCAGATTAAAAGCCTTCAAACGAGCTGTTTTGCTAAAATAAGCATTTTCTTAAGCATTTTAGATCGCTGCTGAAATTGCCGCAATAGAAGCAATATTTAAAAAAATGAATTGTGCAAAATTCCCGTCGTTTTATGCTGTTTTACGCGTTAAAACGCAGATTAAAGCTCAAACGTGCTGTTTTGCTAAATAAGTATTTTCAAGCATTTTAGATCGTTGGAAATCGTTTAAATAGAAGCAATATTAATAAAAACGAATAATAAAAATTCGTCATTTTTATGCTGTTTACGCGTTAAATTGCAGATTAAAGCTCAAAACGTGCTGTTTTGCTAAAATAAGTATTTTCAAGCATTTTAGATCGTTGAAATCGTTCAAATAGACGCAATAAAATAAAAAGCGAATAATAAAATTTCGTCGTTTTTATGCTGTTTTACGCGTTAAAACGCAGAATAAAGCTCAAAACGTGCTGTTTTGCTTTAAAATAAGCATTTTCAAGCATTTTAGATCGTTGAAATCGTTCAAATAGACGCAATATTAATAAAAACGAATAATAAAAATTTCGTCGTTTTTATGCTGTTTTACGCGTTAAAACGCAGATTAAAGCTAAATCTGCTGTTTTGCTAAAATAAAGCATTTTCAAGCATTTTAGATCGTTGAAATCGTTCAAATAGAAGCAATATTAATAAAAACGAATAATAAAAATTCGTCGTTTTATGCTGTTTTACGCGTTAAAACGTAGATTAAAGCTCAAAACGTGCTGTTTTGCTAAAAAATAAGCATTTTCAAGCATTTTTAGATCGTTGAAATCGTTCAAATAGACGCAATATTAATAAAAACGAATAATAAAAAATTCGTCGTTTTTTATGCTGTTTACGCGTTAAAACGCAGATTAAAGCTCAAAACGTGCTGTTTTGCTAAAATAAGCATTTTCAAGCATTTTAGATCGTTGAAATCGTTCAAATAGAAGCAATATTAATAAAAGCGAATAATAAAAATTTCGTCGTTTTATGATGTTTTCGCGTTAAAACGCAGATTAAAGCTCAAAACGTGCTGTTTTGCTAAAATAAGCATTTTCAAGCATTTTTAGATCGTTGAAATCGTTCAAATAGAAGCAATATTAATAAAAACGAATAATAAAAATTCGTCGTTTTTATGCTGTTTTACGCGTTAAAACGCAGATTAAAGCTCAAAACGTGCTGTTTTTAAAATAAGCATTTTTTAAGCATTTTTGATCGTTGAAATCGTTCAAATAGAACAATATTAATAAAAACAAAAATAAAAAATTTCGTTTTTTGCTGTTTTCCCCTTAAAACGCGATTAAAACCAAAAAAGTGCTGTTTTTGGGAAAATAAGCATTTTCGCATTTTTTTGATCTTGAAATCGTTCAAATGACGCAATATTTAAAAAAAACGAATAATAAAAATTCTCGTTTTATGCTGTTTTCGCGTTAAAAAGCAGATTAAAAGCTCAAAACGGGTGTTTTGCTAAAATAAGCATTTTCAAGCATTTTAGATCGTTGAAATCGTTCAAATAGAACAATATTAATAAAAAAAAATAATAAAAAAAATTTGTCGTTTTTTTGCTGTTTTTCCGTTAAAACCAGATTAAAACTCAAAAAAGTGCTGTTTTGTAAAAAAAAGCATTTTCAACATTTTGATCGTTGAAATCGTTCAAATAAAGCAATAAAAAAAACGAATAATAAAAAT
Source organism: Dalotia coriaria (assembly GCF_025399875.1). Taxonomy (NCBI): domain Eukaryota; kingdom Metazoa; phylum Arthropoda; class Insecta; order Coleoptera; family Staphylinidae; genus Dalotia; species Dalotia coriaria. Next base: position 11,486 of record NW_027047700.1, read on the forward strand.
TTTCGCGTTTTTTGTTTTACGCGTTAAAACCGGGTAAAACTCAAAATTTTCTGTTTTTCTAAAATAAGCATTTTCAAGCATTTTTGATCGTTGAAATCGTTCAAATAGAAGCAATTAATAAAAACGAATTAAAAATTCGTCGTTTTATGCTGTTTTTTCGCTTTAAAAAGCAGATTAAAGCTCAAAACGTGCTGTTTTTCTAAAATAAACATTTTAAGCATTTTAGATCGTTTAAACGTTCAAATAGAACTATTAATAAAAAAAATAATAAAAAATTTTGTCGTTTTATGCTGTTTCGCGTTAAAAAGCGATTTAAAACTCAAAACGTCTGTTTTGCGAAAAGCATTTTCAAGCATTTTAGATCGTTGAAAAGTTCAAATAGAGCAATATTAATAAAAAGAAAAAAAAAATTCGTCGTTTTATGCTGTTTTCGCGTTAAAAAAGCAGATTAAAAACTAAAAAGTGCTGTTTTTTCTAAAATAAGCATTTTCAAGCATTTTGATCGTTGAAATCGTTCAAATAGAAGCAAATTTAAAAAAACGAATAATAAAAAAATTTGTCGTTTTATGTGTTTACGCGTTAAAAAGCAGATTAAACTCAAAAATCTGTTTTGCTAAAATAAGCATTTTTTAAGCATTTTAGATCGTTGAAATGTTCAAATGAGCAATAAATAAAAACGAAAAAAAAAAAATTTGTGTTTTTTTGCTGTTTTACGCGTTAAAACGCAGAAAAAAAACTCAAAACGCTGTTTTTCTTTAAAATAAGCATTTTCCAAAATCTTAAATCGTTCAAATAGAAAACAAATTTAAAAAAAAAAGAATAATAAAAAATTTCGGTTTTATGCTGTTTTTCGCGTTAAAACGCAGATTAAAAACCAAAAAGGGTGTTTTTTCTTTAAACATTTTTAAGCATTTTAGATCGTTGAAATGTTCAAAAAAAGCAATAAAATAAAAAAGAAAAATAAAAATTTTGTCGTTTTATGCTGTTTTTCGCGTTAAAACGCGTTAAAAACTCAAAACGTGCTGTTTTTTCTAAAATAAGCATTTTCAACATTTAGATCGTTGAAATCCAAATAAAGCAATTTTAAAAAAAAACGAATTAAAAAAATTTTGCGTTTTTTTTGCTGTTTTCGCGTTAAAAAGCAGATTAAAAACTCAAAAAGTGCTGTTTTGTAAAATAAGCATTTTTCATTTTAGATCGTTGAAATCGTTCAAATAGAAAAAAATAAAAAAGAATAATAAAAATTTTTCCCTTTTTTTGCTGTTTTCGTTAAAACGCAGATTTAAAAAAACAAAACGTGCTGTTTTGCAAAATAAGCATTTTCAAGCATTTTTTGATCGTTGAAATCGTTCAAATAGACCCAAAAAATAAAAAAGAAAAATAAAATTTTCGTCGTTTTATTGTTTTCGCGTTAAAAAGCGATTAAAAACTCAAAACGTGCTGTTTTTGTAAAATAAGCTTTTTTCCCTTTTTTTAAATCGTTTGGAAAAAATGTTAAAAATTTTTTTTTTTTTTTAAAAACAAAAAAAAAAATTTTTTAAAAAAAAAAAAAAAAAAAAAAAAAAAAAAAAAAAAAAAAAAAAAAAAAAAAAAAAAAAATAAAAAAAAAACCGAAAAAAATTTTTTTAAAAAAAAAATTTTGTTTCGGTTTTCCTTTTTTTGCTGTTTTTTTAAAAACCCCGGGGTTTTTAAAAAAACGCAAAAAAAAAAAAACAAAAAAAGGTTTTTTCCTTCTCAAACCCCGTTTTGCCTTTTTTTTTTTAAAAAAAAAAATAAAAAAAAGGGGATT
>NW_027047701.1:0-13274 GCF_025399875.1 Dalotia coriaria
CTAAAAAAAAATTTTATTTTCGTTTTTTTTAATTTGCGTCTATTTTAACGATTTCAACGATCTAAAATGCTTGAAAATGTTTTTTTTTAGCAAAACAGCACGTTTTGAGTTTTTAAACTGCGTTTTTAACCCTAAAACACTTTTAAAAAGACGAATTTTTTTTTATTCGTTTTTTTTAATATTGCGTCTATTTGAACGATTTCAACGACCCCAAAAAGCTTTAAAATGCTTATTTTAGCAAAAGAGTTTTGAGCTTTTTAAACTGCGTTTTAACGCGTAAAAAAAGCAAAAAACGACGATTTTTATTATTCGTTTTTTTAAAAATTGCCATTTTAACGATTTCAACATCTAAAATGCTTTAAAATGTTATTTTAGCAAAAAAGCACGTTTTGGGGTTTTTTCTGCGTTTTAACGGAAAAAACTAAAAAACACGAAATTTTTTTTTATCGTTTTTATTTTTATTGCGTCTATTTGAACGATTTCAACGATCTAAAATGCTTGAAAATTTTTTTAAAAACAGCAGTTTTTTAGTTTTTAAACTGCGTTTTACCCCGTAAAACAGCATAAAACGACGAATTTTTTTTATTCGTTTTTTTTTAATTTTGCGTTATTTAACGATTTCAACGATCTAAAATGCTTAAAATGTTAATTTTAAAAACAGCACGTTTTGAGTTTTTTTCTGCGTTTTAACGCGTAAAACCTTAAAACGACGAATTTTTATTATTCGTTTTTATTAATATTGCGTCTATTTAAAAGATTTCAACGCTAAAATGCTTGAAAATGCTTATTTTAGCAAAACAGCACGTTTTGACTTTTAATCTGCGTTTTAACGTAAACAGCATAAAACGACAATTTTTATTATTCTTTTTATAATATTGCTTCTATTTGAAGATTTCACGATCTAAAATGCTTTGAAAATGCTTATTTTAAAACAGCACGTTTTATGAGCTTTATTCTGCGTTTTAACGCGTAAAACAGCATAAAACAACGAATTTTTATTATTCGTTTTATTTTTATTGCGTCTATTTGAACGATTTCAACGATCAAAATGCTTGAAAACATTTTAGAAAACAGCATTTTTTTTAATTTTCGTTTACGCGTAAAACAGCATAAAAATGTTTTATTATTCGTTTTTATTAATTTCTTAGCAAGTTTCAACGATCTAAAATTTTCAAAATTGCTTATTTTAGCAAAACAGCACGTTTAGCTTTAATCTCGTTTTAAAGCTAAACACATAAAAAAGACAAATTTTTTTTTTTTCGTTTTTTTTAATATTGCTCTTTGAACGTTTCCCCGATCTAAATGCTTGAAAATGTTTTTTTAGCAAAAAGCCCTTTTGAGTTTTTCTGCGTTTTTTAAAGCGTAAAACACATAAAACGACGAATTTTTTTTTATTCGTTTTATTTATTGCTCTATTTGAACGATTTCAACGATCTAAAATGCTTTAAAAAGCTTTTTGAAAAAAGCACGTTTTGAGTTTTTAAACTGCTTTTAAAGGGAAAACAGCATAAAACGACGTTTTTTATTCTTTTTATTAAAATTGTTCTTTTTTTAAAGTTTTAACGATCTTGCGAAAAGCTTATTTTAAAAAGCACGGGGTTTTTCGCGTTTTAAGCTAAAACACATAAAAAAGGAAATTTTTTTTTATTCGTTTTTTTTTTATTCGTCATTTGAACGATTTCAACGACTAAAATTTGAAAATCTTTTTAGCAAAACAGCCCTTTTGAGCAATCGCGTTTTTTAACCCTAAAACAGCATAAAACGACAATTTTTTTTATTCGTTTTTTTTAATATTGCTTCTATTTGAACGATTTCAACGTCTAAAATGCTTGAAAATGCTTATTTTAGCAAAACAGCACGTTTTGAGCTTTATCTGCGTTTTAACGCGTAAAACAGCATAAAACGACAAATTTTTATTATTCGTTTTTATTAATATTGCGTCTATTTGAACGATTTCAACGATCTAAAATGCTTGAAAATGCTTATTTTAGCAAAACAGCACGTTTTGAGCTTTAATCTGCGTTTTAACGCGTAAAACAACATAAAAACGACGAATTTTTTATTATTCGTTTTTATTAATATTGCGTCTATTTGAACGATTTCAACGATCTAAAATGCTTGAAAATGCTTATTTTAGCAAAACAGCACGTTTTGAGCTTTAATCTGCGTTTTACGCGTAAAACAGCATAAAACGACGATTTTTATTATTCGTTTTATTAATATTGCTCTATTGAACGATTTCAACGATCTAAAATGCTTGAAAATGATTATTTTAGCAAAACAGCACGTTTTGAGCTTTATTCTGCGTTTTAACGCGTAAAACGCATAAAACGACGAAATTTTTATTATTCGTTTTTATTTATTGCGTCTATTTGAACGATTTCAACGATCTAAAATGCTTGAAAATGCTATTTTAGCAAAACAGCACGTTTTGAGCTTTAATCTGCGTTTTAACGCGTAAAACAGCATAAAAACGAGAATTTTTTATTATTCGTTTTTTATTAATATTGCTTCTTTGAACGATTTCAACGATCTAAAATGCTTGAAAATGCTTATTTTAGCAAAACAGCACGTTTGAGTTTATCTGCGTTTTAACGCTAAACAGCATAAAACGAGAAATTTTTATTATTCGTTTTTATTTATTGCGTCATTTGAACGATTTCAACGATCTAAAATGCTTGAAAATGCTTATTTTAGCAAAACAGCACGTTTTGAGCTTTAATCTGCGTTTAACGCGTAAAACAGCATAAAACGACGAAATTTTTATTATTCGTTTTATTAATGTTGCGTCTATTTGAACGATTTCCAGCGATCTAAAATGCTTGAAAATGCTTATTTTAGCAAAACAGCACGTTTTTGAGCTTTAATCTGCGTTTTAATGCGTAAAACAGCATAAAACGACGAATTTTATTATTCGTTTTTATTAATATTTAGCTTCTATTTGAACGATTTCAACGATCTAAAATGCTTGAAAATGTATTTTTAGCAAACCAGCACGTTTGAGCTTTAATCTGCGTTTTAGCGCGTAAAACAGCATAAAAACGACGAAATTTTTATTATTCGTTTTTTATTAATATTGCGTCTATTTGAACGATTTCAACGATCGTCTTGAAATGCTTATTTTGGCCAAAACAGCGCACGTTTGAGCTTTAATGCGTTTAACGCGTAAAACAGCGCATAAAACGACGGGTGCAATTCGTTTTTATAAATAGTACTTCTATTTGAACGATTTCAACGATCTAAAATGCTTGAAAATGCTTATTTTAGCAAAACAGCGCGTTTGAGCTTTATTCTGCGTTTTAACGCGTAAAACAACATAAAACAACATTTTATTATTCGTTTTTATTTTATTGCGTCTATTTGAACGATTTCAACGATCAAAATGCTTGAAAATCTTATTTTAGAAAAACAGCACGTTTTGAGCTTTAATCTGCGTTTTACCGCGTAAAACGAAAAACGCAAAACGAATTTTTATTATTCGTTTTTTTATTAATGTGCGTCTATTTGAACGATTTCAGCGATCTAAAATGCTTCAAAAATGTTAGTGCAGCAAAACAGCACGTTTTGAGCTTTATTCTGCGTTTTAACGCGTAAAACAACACTCTAAAACGACAAAATTTTATTATTGGTTTTATATTTTATTGCGTCTATTTGAACGATTTCAACGATCTAAAATGGCAGAAAATGCTTATTTTTAGCAAAACAGCGTTTGAGCTTTTAATCTGCGTTTTAACGCGTGAAACAGCATAAAACGACAGATTTTTATTATTCGTTTTTATTAATATTGCCGTCTATTTGAACGATTTCCAACGATCTAAATGCTTCAAAATATTGAATTTTAGCAAAACCGGCACGTTGCCCAGGCTTTAATCTGCGTTTTAACGCGTAAAACAGCATAAAACGACAGGAGGTACATTATTCGTTTTTTATTAATATTGCGTCTGTTGAACGATTTCAACGATCTAAAATGCTTGAAAATGCTTATTTTAGCAAAACAGCACGTTTGAGCTTTAATCTGCGTTTTAATGCGTAAACAACATAAAAACGACGAATTTTTATTATTCGTTTTTAGTAATATTGCTTCTATTTGAACGATTTCAACGATCTAAAATGCTTGAAAATGCTTATTTAGCAAAACAGCACGTTTTGAGCTTTAATCTGCGTTTAACGCGTAAAACAGCATAAAACGACAGAAATTTTTTATTATTCGTTTTATTAATATTGCGTCTGTTGAACGATTTCAACGATCTAAAATGCTTGAAAATGCTTATTTGGCAAAACAGCACGTTTTGAGCTTTTAATCTGCGTTTTAACGCGTAAAACAGCTTATAAAAACGACGAATTTTTTTTGTTATTCGTTTTTTTTATTAATATTATTTCTATTTGAACGATTTCTACGGTGATCTAAAATGCTTAAAGAAAATGCTTATTTTACTTAAAACAGCACGTTTTGAGCTTTATTCTGCGTTTTAACGTAAAAATAGCATAAAACAACAGAAATTTTTATTATTCGTTTTTTTTTTTTATTTTTATTGCGTCTATTTGAACGATTTCCAACGATCTAAAATGCTTGAAAATGCTTATTTTAGAAAAACGAAGCACGTTTTGAGCTTTAATCTGCGTTTTACCGTAAAAAACAGCATAAAAACGACGAATTTTTATTATTCGTTTTTATTAATATTGCGTCTGTTGAACGATTTCAACGATCTAAAATGCTTCAAAATGTTAATTTTAGCAAAACAGCACGTTTTGAGCTTTATTCTGCGTTTAACGTAAACCTTTATAAAAACGACAAAATTTTATTATTCGTTTTATATTTTTATTGCGTCTATTTGGACGATTTCAACGATCGAAATGCTTGAAAATGCTTATTTTAGCAAAACAGCACGTTTTGAGCTTTAATCCTGCGTTTTTAACGCGTAAAACAGCATAAAACGACGAATTTTTTATTATTCGTTTTATTAATATTGCGTCTATTTGAACGGTTTCAACGATCTAAAATGCTTCAAAATGTTAATTTTAGCAAAACAGCGCACGTTTTGAGCTTTAATCTGCGTTTTAACGCGTAAAACAGCATAAAACGACAGGGGTACATTCGTTTTTTTATTAATATTGCGTCTATTTGAACGATTTCAACGATCTAAAATGCTTGAAAATGCTTATTTTAGCAAAAACAGCACGTTTTGAGCTTTTTAAACTGCGTTTTAATGCGTAAAACAGCATAAAAACGCCCAATTTTTTTATTATTCGTTTTTTTTAATATTTTCTTCTATTTGAACGATTTCAACGATCTAAAATGCTTGAAAATGCTTATTTTAGCAAAACAGCACGTTTTGAGCTTTAATCTGCGTTTTTAAAGCGTAAAACAGCATAAAACGACGAAATTTTTATTATTCGTTTTTATTAATATTGCGTCTATTTGAACGATTTCAACGATCAAAATGCTTGAAAATGCTTATTTTAGCAAAACAGCACGTTTTGAGCTTTAATCTGCGTTTTAACGCGTAAAACAGCATAAAACGACGAATTTTTATTATTCGTTTTTTATTAATATTCTTCTATTTGAACGATTTCTACGATCTAAAATGCTTGAAAATGCTTATTTTAGCAAAACAGCACGTTTTGAGCTTTAATCTGCGTTTTAACGCGTAAAACACATAAAACGACGATTTTTTTTATTATTCCATTTTTATTAATATGCTCTATTTGGGAAAGATTTCAACGATCTAAAATGCTGAAAATGCTTTTTAAGCAAAACAGCACGTTTTGAGCTTTAATCTGCGTTTAACGCGTAAAACAGCATAAAAACGACGAATTTTTTATTATTTGTTTTTTATTAATATTGCTTCTATTTGAACGATTTCAACGATCTAAAAGCTTGAAAATGCTTATTTTAGAAAACAGCACGTTTTGAGCTTTAATCTGCGTTTTAAGCGTAAAAAAAGCATAAAACGACGAATTTTTATTATTCGTTTTTATTAATATTGCGCCCATTTAAACGGAAATTTTATTATTCGTTTTTATTAATATTCGTCTATTTGGAAACGATTTCAACGATCTAAAATGCTTGAAAATGCTTATTTTAGCAAAACAGACGTTTTGAGCTTTAATCTGCGTTTTAACGCGTAAAACAACATAAAACGACGAATTTTTTTTATTCGTTTTTTTTTTAATATTGTTTTATTTGAACGATTTCAACGATCAAAATGCTTGAAAATGCTATTTTAGCAAAACAGCACGTTTTGAGCTTAATCTGCGTTTTAACGCGTAAAACAGCATAAAACGACGAATTTTTATTATTCGTTTTTTATTGCTCTATTTGAACGATTTCAACGATCTAAAATGCCAAAATGCTTATTTTAAAAGCACGTTTTGAGCTTTATTCTGCGTTTTTTAAAGCGTAAAACAGCATAAAACGACGAAATTTTTTTTATTCGTTTTTATTTTATTGCGTCTATTTGAACGATTTCAACGATCTAAAATGCTTGAAAATGCTTATTTTAGCAAAACAGCACGTTTTGAGCTTTTTAAACTGCGTTTTAACGCGTAAAACAGCAAAAACGACGAATTTTTTTATTGTTTTTTATTAATATTGCTTCATTTGAACGATTTCCCCGATCTAAAAAAGCTTGAAAATGCTTATTTAGCAAAACAGCACGTTTTTAGCTTTAATCTCGTTTTAACGCGTAAAACAGCATAAAACGACGAATTTTATTATTCGTTTTATTAATATTGCGTCTATTTGAACGATTTCAACGATCTAAAATGCTGAAAATGCTTATTTTAGCAAAACAGCCCTTTTTAGCTTTATTCTGCGTTTTAACGCGTAAAAAAGCATAAAAAAGACGAAATTTTTTTTTATTCGTTTTTATTTTGTTTCGTCTATTTGGAACGATTTCAACGATCAAAATGCTTGAAAATGCTTATTTTAGCAAAACAGCACGTTTTTGGGGTTTAATCTGCGTTTTTAACGCGAAACAGCATAAAAAAAGACCGAAATTTTTTTATTCGTTTTTATTGCGTCCATTTGAACGATTTCAACGATCTAAAATGCTTGAAAATGCTTTTTTTTAGCAAAACAGCACGTTTTGAGCTTTTAATCTGCGTTTTAACGCGTAAACAAGCATAAAACGACGAATTTTTATTATTCGTTTTATTAATATTGCTTCTATTTGAACGATTTCAACGATCTAAAATGCTTGAAAATGCTTTTTTTAGCAAAACAGCCCTTTGGTTTATTCTGCGTTTAACGCTAAAAACTAAAAACGAAATTTTATTATTCGTTTTTTTTTTTTGCGCTATTAACGTTCCGTCTAAAATGCTTAAAATGCTTATTTAGCAAAACAGCACGTTTGAGCTTTAATCTGCGTTTAACGCGTAAACAACTCGACGAATTTTTATTATTCGTTTTTATTTTTTCGAACGTTTCCGATCTAAAGCGAAAATCTTTTTTGCAAACGCCGTTTTTAGTAATCTGCGTTTACGTAAAACCAAAAAACGCGATTTTATTATTCGTTTTATTAAATGCTCTATTTAACGATTTCAACGATCTAAAATGCTTGAAAATGCTTATTTTGCAAAACAGCACTTTGGCTTTATCTGCGTTTTAAAAAGGAAATTTTTTTTTTTTTTTTAAAGGGAAAAACCCCCCCGGTTTTTTTTTTTTTTTTAAAAACTTTTTTGGAAAATTTTTTAAAATTTAAAAAAAAAAAAAAAAATTTTTTTTTTTTTTTTTAAAAATTTGGGGAAAAATTTTTTTTTTTATTTTGGGCCGGGGGGTTTTTTTTAAAAAAAAAATTTAAAAAAAGGGTTTTTTTTTTTTTTTTCCCTTTAAAAAAATTTAAAAAAAATTTTTTTTTTTTTTTGGGGGGACTTTTTTGGTTTTTTAAAAAAACAAAAAAATTTTTTTTTTTTTTTTTTTTTCCCCCAAAAAAAAAAAATTCTTTTAAAAATTTTTTTTTAAAAAAAAATTTTTTTCTAAATTCTTTTAAAAACTTAAAAAAAAAAAAAATTTTTTTTTTTTAAAAATTTTTTTAAAAAAAATTTTTTTTAAAATTTTTTTTTTGGGAAAAAATTTTGGGTTTAAAAGGGGAAAAAAAAAAAGGGGTTTTTTTTTTTTTTAAAAATTTTCCAAAATTTTTTTTTTTTTTTTTTTTTTAAAAAAATTTTTAAAAAATTTTTTTTTTTTAAAAAAAAAAAAAAAATTTTTTTTAAACCTTTTTTTTTTTTTTCGTTTTTTTTTTAAAAAAATTTTTTCCAAAACCAAATTTTTTTTCTTTTTTAAAAAAAAAATTTTTTTTTTTTCCTTTTTTTAAAGGAAAAAAAAATTTTTTTTTTTTAAAAAAATTTTTTTTTTAAATTTTTCCAAAATTTTTGGGGGGGAAAAAGGGTTTTTTTTTTCCCCCAAAAAAAAAAAAAAAAAATTTTTTTTTTAATTTTTTTTTAAAAAAAAAAACAAAATTTTTTTTTTTTTTTTAAAAAAGCACCCAAAAAATTTTTTCCCTTTAAAAAAAAAATTTTTTTAAAAAAAAAATTTTTTTTTTTTTTTTGGGGTTTTAAAAAAACCCCAAAAAAAAAAAAAAATTCTTTTTTTCCCGGGGTTTTTTTTCCCCAAAAAAAATTTTTTTTGGGGTTTTTTTTTTTTTTTTTTTCCCAAAAAAAAAAACGAAAAATTTTTTTTTTTTTAAAAACCCCTTTTAACTTTTTTTTAAAAAAAAAAAAAGAAAAATTTTTTTTTAATTTTTTAAGGAAAACCCCCAAAAAAAAATTTTTTTTTTTTTTAAAAAAGGTTTTTTAAGGTTTTAAATTTAAAAAAAAAAGGAAATTTTTTAAAAAAAATTTTTTTTTTTCTTTTTTTAAAAAACAAAAAAAATTTTTTTTTTTTAAAAAAATTTTTTTTTTAAATTTTTTTCGGAAAAAGGGAAAAAAGGAAAAAATTTTTAAAAAAAATTTTTTTTTTTTTTTTAACGGTTTAAAAAAAAAACCAAAATTTTTTTTTTGGAAAGGTTTTTTTAAAAAAAAAACCCCCAAAAAAAAAAAAAAAACCCCTTTTTTTTTAAAAGCGTTTTTGGAAAAAAAAAAAGGAAAAAAATTTTTTTTTTTTAAAAAATTTTTTTTTTTTAAAAAACCCCCAAAAAAAAAAAACAAAAAAACCCCTTTTTAAATTTTTTTTTTTAAAAAAAAAAAAAAAAATTTTTTTTTTTTAAAAAATTTTCCCTTTTTCCCTTTTTAAATTTAAAAAAAAAAAAGCCTTTTTTTTTTTTTTTTTTTTAAATTTTAAAACAAAAAGGGAAAAAATTTTTTTTGGTTTTTTTTTTTTTTTCCCTTTTAAATTAAAAAAAAAAAAATTTTTTATTTTTTAAAAAATTTTTTTTTTTAAAATTTTCCCTTAAAAAATTTAAAAAAATTTTTTTTTTTAAAAAAAATTTTTTTTTTTTTCTTTTTTTAAAAAACAAAAAAGGGAAAAATTTTTTTTTTTTTTTTTTTTTTTTTTTTTTTGGGGGGAAAAAAAAAAAAATTTTTTTTTTTAAAAAAAAAAGGGGTTTAAATTTTTTTCCCCAAAAAAAAAAAAAATTTTTTTAAACCCAAAAAAAAGGGTTTTTCCCGTTTTCCCCCAAAAAAAAAAAAAAAAAAAAAATTTTTTTTTTTTTTTTTTTTTAAAAAAAAAAAAGGGGAAAATTTTTTTTTTTTTTTTTTTAATTTTTTAATTAAAAAAAAATTAAAAAGGAAAAAAAAAAGGTTTTTTTTTTTTTTTTTAAATTTTAAAACAAAAATTTTTTTTTTTTTTGGAAAAAAGGTTTTAAACCCCCTTTTAAATTTTTTAAAAAAAAAAAAAAAATTTTTTTTTTTTTTTTTTTTTTCCAAAAAAAAAAAAAAAAAAAAAAATTTTTTTTTTTTTTTTTTTTTTTTTGGGTTTTTTTTTTAAAAAAAAAAAAAAAAAAAATTTTTTTTTTTTTTTTAAAAAAAAAAAAAAAGGGAAAATTCTTTTTTTTTAAAAAAAAACGTTTTTTTTAAAAAAAATTTTTTTTTAAAAAAAAAAAAAAAAATTTTTTTTTTTTTTTTTTTTTTCCCCAAAAAAAAAAAAACCAAAAAAATTTTTTTTTTTTTAAAAAAGGGTTTTTTTTCCCTTTTAAATTAAAAAATTTAAAAAACCAAAAAAAAAAGGTTTTTTTTTTCCTTTTTTAAAAAAAAAAAAAAAGGGAAAAAATTTTTTTTTTTTTTAAAAAAATTTTTTTTTTTTTAACGGAAAAAGCTTAAAAACCAAAAAAAAAATTTTTTTTTTTTCTTTTTTTTAAAAAAAAAAAAAAATTTTTTTTTTTTTTAAAAAGCCTTTTTTTTTCCTTTTTTAAAAGGAAAAAAAAAAAAACCAAAAAATTTTTTTTTTTTTAAATTTTTTTTTTAAAAAAAAAAAATTTTTTAAAAAAATTTTTTTAAAAAAAAAATTTTTGGTTTTTTTGCTTAAAAAGCAAAAAAAAATTTTTTTTTTTTTAAAAATTTTTTCCCTTTAAAAAAAAAAAATTTTTTTTTTTTTTTTTTAAAAACCCTTTTTTTTTTTTAAAAAAAAAAAAAAAAAAAAAAATTTTTTTTTTTTTTTTTTAAATTTTTTTTTTGGGTTTAAAAAAATTTAAAAAAAAAGGGAAAAATTTTTTTTTTCCCTTTTTTTTTTTTTTTTTTTCCAAAAAAAAAAAATTTTTTTTAGGAAAACAGCACATTTGGCTTTAATTTTGCGTTTTAACGCGTAAAACAACATAAAACGACGAATTTTTATTATTCGTTTTTATTTATTGCGTCTATTTGAACGATTTCAACGATCTAAAATGTTGAAAATGCTTATTTTAGCAAAACAGACGTTTTGAGCTTTAATTTTGCATTTTAACGCGTAAAACAGATAAAACGACGAAATTTTTATTATTCGTTTTTATTTTTATTGCGTCTATTTGAACGATTTCAACGATCTAAAATGCTTGAAAATGCTTATTTTAGCAAAACAGCACGTTTGAGCTTTAATCTGCGTTTTAACGCGTAAAACAGCATAAAACGACGAAAATTTTTTTTTATTCGTTTTTTTTAATATTGCGTCCATTTGAACGATTTTAACGATCTAAAATGCTTGAAAATGCTTATTTTAGCAAAACAGCACGTTTTGAGCTTTAATCTGCGTTTTAACGCGTAAAAAGCATAAAACGACGAAATTTTATTATTCGTTTTATTAATATTGCGTCTATTTGAACGATTTCAACGATCTAAAATGCCTTGAAAATGCTTATTTTTAGCAAAAAAAGCACGTTTTGAGTTTTTAAACTGCGTTTTAACGCGTAAAACAGCATAAAAAAGACGAATTTTTTATTATTGTTTTTATTATATTGCTCTATTTGAACGATTTCAACGATCTTAAATGCTTGAAAATGCTTATTTTAGCAAAACAGCACGTTTTGAGCTTTAATCGCGTTTTAACGCGTAAAACAGCATAAAAAAGACGAATTTTTATTATTCGTTTTTATAATATTGCGTCTATTTAAACGATTTCCCAAAGATCTAAAATGCTTGAAAATGCTTATTTTAGCAAAACAGCACGTTTTTTAGCTTTTTTTCTGCTTTTAACGCGTAAAACAATTTTAAAAAAGGACGAAAATTTTTTTATCGTTTTTTTTTTTTATTGCGTCTATTTGAACGATTTCAACGATCTAAAATGCTTGAAAATGCTTATTTTAGCAAACAGCACTTTGAGCTTTAATCTGCGTTTTAACGCGTAAAACGCATAAAAAAGACGAAATTTTTTATTCGTTTTTATTTATTGCGTCATTGAACGATTTAACGATCTAAAATGCTTGAAAATGTTATTTTGAAAACAGCACGTTTGAGCAATCGCGTTTTAACGCGTAAAACAGCTAAAACGACAAATTTTTTATTATTCGTTTTTATTAATATTGCGTCTATTTGAACGATTTCAACGATCTAAAATGCTTGAAAATGCTTATTTTAGCAAAACAGCACGTTTTGAGGTTTAATCTGCGTTTTAACGCGTAAAACAGCATAAAAACGACGAAATTTTTATTATTGTTTTTTTTAATATGCTTTTATTTGAACGATTTCAACGATCTTAAATGCTTGAAAATGTTTTTAACAAAAACAAAACGTTTTGAGCTATTCTGCGTTTTGGCATAACGTTACGAAAATATGTCGTTTTTATTATTCGTTTTTATTAATATTGATCTATTTGAACGATTTCAACGATCTAAAATGCTTAAAATGCTTATTTTAGCAAAACAGCACGTTTTATTTTTTCAACGCGTAAACAGCAAAAACGATAAATTTTTTTTTATTCTTTTCTTTTTGAACGATTTCAACGATCTAAAATGCTTGAAAATGCTTAGGAAAACAGTACGTTTTGAAAAGTTTTACTGTTTTTGCGTAAAACAGCTAAAACGACATTTTTTATTCGTTTTTATTATTTTTTTTATTGAACGATTTCAACGATCTAAATGCTTGAAAATGTTAAATTTTAGCAAAACAGCACGTTTTGAGCTTTATCTGCGTTTAACGCTAAACAGATAAAAGACGAATTTTTTTTATTTTTTTTTATTATTTCTTTTGAACGATTTCAACGATCTAAAATGCTTGAAAATGCTTAATTTTAGCAAAACAGCACGTTTTGAGCTTTAATCTGCGTTTTAACGCGTAAAACACATAAAACGACGAATTTTATATTATTCGTTTTTATTAATTGCTTCTATTTGAACGATTTCAACGATCTAAAATGCTTGAAAATGCTTATTTTAGTAAAAACACCGTTTGTTTAATCTGCGTTTTAACGAAAACAGCATAAAACGACAATTTTCTATTATTCTTTTATTAATATTGCGCCATTTGAACGATTTCAACGATCTAAAAATGCTTGAAAATGCTTATTTAGAAACAGCACGTTTTGAGCTTTAATCTGCGTTTTAACGGTAAAACAGATTAAAAGACGAATTTTTATATTCGTTTTATTAATATTGCTTCTATTTGAACGATTTAACGATCTAAAGCTGAAAATGCTTATTTTAGTAAAAAGTTTTGAGTTTTTAAACTGCTTTTAACGCGTAAAAAAGCATAAAAAAACGAATTTTCTATTATTCGTTTTTTTTTAATATTGGTCAGAACGATTTCAACGATCTAAAATGCTTAAAATGCTTATTTTAGCAAAACAGCACGTTTTGAGTTTAATCTGCGTTTTAACGCGTAAAAAAAAAACAAAAGATTTAAAAAACGAAAAGAAAAAAAAATTTTTTTTT
>NW_027047702.1:0-13272 GCF_025399875.1 Dalotia coriaria
TAAACAATATTAATAAAACGAATAATAAAAATTTCGTCGTTTTAGCTTTGTTTTTTGATTAAAACGTTAAAACTAAATCTGTTTTGCTAAAAAAAAACATTTTCAAGCATTTTAGATCGTTGAAATCGTTCAAATAGAGCAATATTAATAAAAACGAATAATAAAATTTCGTCGTTTTTAAAGCTTTTTTACGCGTTAAAACGCAGATTAAAGCTCAAAACGTGCTGTTTTGCTAAAATAAGCATTTTCAAGCATTTTAGATCGTTGAAATCGTTCAAATAGAAGCAATATTAATAAAAACGAATAATAAAAAATTCGTCGTTTTTATGCTGTTTTACGCGTTAAACGCAGATTAAACTCAAAACGTGCTGTTTTTGCTAAAATAAGCATTTTCAAAGCATTTTAGATCGTTGAAATCGTTTCAAATAGAAGCAATATTAATAAAAACGAATAATAAAAATTCGTCGTTTTATGCTGTTTTACGCGTTAAAACGCGATTAAAGCTCAAAACGTGCTGTTTTGCTAAATAAGCATTTTCAAGCATTTTAGATCGTTGAAATCGTTCAAATAGACGCAATATTAATAAAACGAATAATAAAAATTTCGTCGTTTTATGCTGTTTTACGCGTTAAAACGCAGATTAAAGCTCAAAACGTGCTGTTTTGCTAAAATAAGCATTTTCAAGCATTTTAGATCGTTGAAATCGTTCAAATAGAAGCAATATTAATAAAAACGAATAATAAAAATTCGTCGTTTTTTATGCTGTTTTACGCGTTAAAACGCAGATTAAAGCTCAAAACTGCTGTTTTTGCTAAAATAAGCATTTTCAAGCATTTTAGATCGTTGAAATCGTTCAAATAGACGCTTTAATAAAAACGAATTAAAAATTCGTCGTTTTATGCTGTTTTAGCGTTAAAACGCAGATTAAAGTCAAAACGTGCTGTTTTGCTAAAATAAGCATTTTCAAGCATTTTAGATCGTTGAAATCGTTCAAATAGACGCAATATTAATAAAAGCGAATAATAAAAATTTCGTCGTTTTTATGCTGTTTACGCGTTAAAACGCAGATTAAACTCAAAACGTGCTGTTTGTAAAAATAAGCATTTTCAAGCATTTTAGATCGTTGAAATCGTTCAAATAGACTGCAATATTAATAAAAACGAATAATAAAAAATTTCGTCGTTTTATGCTGTTTTACGCGTTAAAACGCAGATTAAAACTCAAAACGTGCTGTTTTGCTAAAATAAGCATTTTCAAGCATTTTAGATCGTTGAAATCGTTCAAATAGAGCAATATTAATAAAACGAATAATAAAAATTCGTCGTTTTATGCTGTTTACGCGTTAAAACGCAGATTAAACTCAAAACGTGCTGTTTTGCTAAAATAAGCATTTTCAAGCATTTTAGATCGTTGAAATCGTTCAAATAGACAATATTAATAAAACGAATAAAAAAATTCGTCGTTTTTTGCGTACGTTAAAACGCAGATTAAACTCAAAACTGCTGTTTTGCTAAAATAAGCATTTTCAAGCATTTTAGATCGTTGAAATCGTTCAAATAGACCGCAATATTATAAAAACGAATAATGAAATTCGTCGTTTTTATGCTGTTTTACGTTAAAACGCAGATTAAAACTCAAAACGTGCTGTTTTGCTAAAATAAGTTTTAAAGGCAAATTTTTTAAAAAGCGTTTTTTAAGGGGGTTTAAAAAGCAATTTAAAGCTTTTTAAAAGGGGTTTTGCTCCGGGGTTTTCCCTTTTTCAAAAATTTTTGAAACGTTGGGAAAACGTTTAAATAAAAATTTAAAAAAAACGAATAATAAAAAAAAAATTTATGTTTTTCTGTTTTAGGCGTTAAAAAACCGATTAAAGCCCCAAAAACGTTTTCTGTTTTGTTTAAAAAAAGCATTTTTTAAGCTTTTTGATGTTTTAAATCGTTTAAAATAAAAACGAAAAAAATAAAACGTTAAAAAATTTTGGGTTTTTTATTTCTGTTTTTCGCGGGTTAAAAAAGCAAAAATTAAAAACTCAAAACGTCTTTTTTTCCCCCAAACCTTTTTAAACCGGTTTAGATCGTTTTAAACGTTTAAAAATAAAATAAAAACGAATAATAAAAATTTCGTCGTTTTTATGCTGTTTTTTCGCGTTAAAACGCTGATTAAAGCTCAAAACGTGCTGTTTTTTCTAAAATAAGCATTTTCAAGCATTTTAGATCGTTGAAATCGTTCAAATAGAAGCAATATTAATAAAACGAATAATAAAAATGTGTCGTTTTTTTGCTGTTTTACGCGTTAAAACGCAGATTAAAAACTCAAAACGTGCTGTTTTTGCTAAAATAAGCATTTTCAAGCATTTTAGATCGTTGAAATCGTTTTTTAAAAGAAGCAATATTAATAAAAACGATAATAAAAATTCGTCATTTTTATGCTGTTTTTACGCGTTAAAACGCGATTAAAGCTCAAAACGTGCTGTTTTGCTAAAAAAAAGCATTTTCAAGCATTTTAGATCGCAAATCGTTCAAATAGAAACAATATTAATAAAAACGAATAATAAAAATTCCCTCGTTTTTTTGCTGTTTACGCGTTAAAACGCGATTAAAAACTCAAAACGTGCTGTTTTTGCTAAAATAAGCATTTTCAAGCATTTTAGATCGTTGAAATCGTTCAAATAGAAGCAATATTAATAAAAACGAATAATAAAAAATCGTCGTTTTTATGCTGTTTTACGCGTTAAAACGCAGATTAAAGCTCAAAACGTGCTGTTTTGCTAAAATAAGCATTTTCAAGCATTTTAGATCGTTGAAATCGTTCAAATAGAGCATATTTAAAAACGAATAATAAAAATTCGTCGTTTTATGCTGTTTTACGCGTAAAACGCAGATTAAAGCAAAAATCGTTTTTTGCTAAAATAAGCATTTTCAAGCATTTTAGATCGTCGAAATCGTTCAAATAAAAGATATTAATAAAGCGTTAAACGTTTAAATAAAGCTTTTAAAAAAAATAATAAAAGCATTTTAGTGTTTTACGGTTAAAAGAGATTTAAAAAAAAAATGGTTTTTAAAATTTTTTTAAATTTTTTGCGTTAAACGTTTTAAATGCTTTTAAAAAAAAAGAAAAATTTAAAAAAAAAATTTTGTTTTATGCGTTTTTAAAACGTATTAAAAATCCTGCTGTTTTATTAAACTTTTAAGCTTTTAAGTTAAATCTTAAAAAAACAAAATTTTAAAAAAAGAAAAATTAAAAATTTTGTCTTTTTTAGCTTTTTTTTAAAACGAATTTAAATCGTTTTTTTTTTAAGCTTTTAGGATTTTTAAGTTAAACGTTCCCGGGTAAAAAAAAAACGAAAAATTAAAATTTTCGTTTTTATGCGAGGAAAACGTATTAAAAATCCGTCGTTTTGTTTGATTTAAAATTTTAACCTTAAATCGTTCAAATAAACAATTTTAATAAAAAAGTAATAAAAATTTTCCCCTTTTTTTTTTTCGCGTTAAAGCGTTAAAAATAAAAAGGGGTTTTTTTTAAAAAAGCTTTTCAAATTTAACATTAAACTTTTTTTAAAAATTTTAAAAAAAAATAATAAAAAATTTTTTTTTTTTTAGGGTTTTAAAGGGGTTAAAGCCAAAAAATCTTTTTTTGTTTTAAGCATTTTTAGATTTAAAAACTTAAATAAAACAATATTAATAAAACGAATAATAAAAAATTTCGTTTTTTTTTAGCGTTAAAAAAAGTTAAACCAAAGTGTGTTTTTCTTTAAAAAACATTTTCAAGCATTTTAGATCGTTGAAACGTTAAAAAAACTATTTAAAAAAAAAATAAAAAAATTTGTCGTTTTATGTGTTTTCGCGTTAAAAAGCAGATTAAAACCCAAAAAGTGCTGTTTTGCTAAAATAAGCATTTTCAAGCATTTTAGATCGTTGAAATCGTTCAAATAGAAGCAATATTAATAAAAACGAATAATAAAAATTTCGTCGTTTTATGTTTTTACGCGTTAAAACGCAGATTAAAGCTAAAACGTGCTGTTTTGCTAAAATAAAGCATTTTTAGCATTTTAGATCGTTGAAATCGTTCAAATAGACGCAATAAAAATAAAAACGAATAATAAAAATTTGTCGTTTTATGCTGTTTACGCGTTAAAACGCTGATTAAAGCTCAAAACGTGCTGTTTTGCTAAAATAAGCATTTTCAAGCATTTTAGATCGTTGAAATCGTTCAAATAGAAAAATAATAAAAAACGAAAATAAAAATTCGTTTTTATTGTTTTACGCGTTAAAACGCGTTAAAGCTCAAAACGTGCTGTTTTGCTAAAATAAGCATTTTCAAGCATTTTAGATCGTTGAATCGTTTAAATAGAAGCAATATTAATAAAAACGAATAATAAAAAATTCGTCATTTTATGCTGTTTTACGCGTTAAAACGCAGATTAAAACTCAAAACGTGCTGTTTTTGCTAAAATAAGCATTTTCAAGCATTTTAGATCTTGAAATCGTTCAAATAGAAGCAATATTAATAAAAACGAATAATAAAAAATTCGTCGTTTTATGCTGTTTTACGCGTTAAAACGCAGATTAAAAGCTCAAAACGTGCTGTTTTGCTAAAATAAGCATTTTCAAGCATTTTAGATCGTTGAAATCGTTCAAATAGAGCAATATTAATAAAAAAATAAAAAAATTCGTCGTTTTTATGCTTGTTTTACGCGTTAAAACGCAGATTAAAGCTCAAAACGTGCTGTTTTGCTAAAATAAGCATTTTCAAGCATTTTAGATCGTTGAAATCGTTCAAATAGACGCAATATTAAAAAAACGAATAATAAAAAATTTCGTCGTTTTATGCTGTTTTACGCGTTAAAACGCAGATTAAAGCTCAAAACGTGCTGTTTTGCTGAAATAAGCATTTTCAAGCATTTTAGATCGTTGATATCGTTCAAATAGAAGCAATATTAATAAAAAAAGAATAATAAAAATTTTTGTCGTCTTTATGCTGTTTTACGCGTTAAAACGCAGATTAAAGCTCAAAAAGTGCTGTTTTGCTAAAATAAGCATTTTCAAGCATTTTAGATCGTTGAAATCGTTTAAATAGAAGCAATATTAATAAAAATGAATAATAAAAATTCGTCATTTTTATGCTGTTTTACGCGTTAAAACGCAGATTAAAGCTCAAACGTGCTGTTTTGCTAAAATAAGCATTTTCAAGCATTTTAGATCGTTGAAATCGTTCAAATAGACGCAATAAAAAAAAAAACGAATAATAAAAATTTCGTCGTTTTATGCTGTTTTACGCGTTAAAACGCTGATTAAAAGCTCAAAACGTGCTGTTTTGCTAAAATAAGCATTTCAAGCATTTTAGATCATTGAAATCGTTTAAATATAAGCAATATTAATAAAAAACGAATAATAAAAATTCGTCATTTTATGCTGTTTTACGCGTTAAAACGCAGATTAAAAGCTCAAAACGTGCTGTTTTGCGTAAATCAAGCATTTTCAAGCATTTTAGATCCTGAAATCGTTCAAATAGACGCATATTAATAAAAACGAATAATAAAAAATTCGTCGTTTTATGCTGTTTTACGCGTTAAAACGCAGATTAAAGCTCAAAACGTGCTGTTTTGCTAAAATAAGCATTTTCAAGCATTTTAGATCGTTGAAATCGTTCAAATAGACGCAATATTAATAAAAACGAATAATAAAAAATTCGTCGTTTTTATGCTGTTTTACGCGTTAAAACGCAGATTAAAGCTCAAAACGTGCTGTTTTGCTAAAATAAGCATTTTCAAGCATTTTAGATCGTTGAAATCGTTCAAATAGAAGCAGTATTAATAAAAACGAATAATAAAAATTCGTCGTTTTTATGCTGTTTTACGCGTTAAAACGCAGATTAAAGCTCAAAACGTGCTGTTTTGCTAAAATAAGCATTTTCAAGCATTTTAGATCGTTGAAATCTTTCAAATAGAAGCAATATTAATAAAAACGAATAATAAAAATTTCGTCGTTTTATGCTGTTTTACGCGTTAAAACGCAGATTAAAAACTCAAAACGTGCTGTTTTGCTAAATAAGCATTTTCAAGCATTTTAGATCGTTGAAATCGTTTAAATAGAATCAATATTAATAAAATGAATAATAAAAATTCGTCATTTTTATGCTGTTTTACGCGTTAAAAACGCAGATTAAAGCTCAAAAAGTGCTGTTTTGCTAAAATAAGCATTTTCAAGCATTTTAGATCGTTGAAATCGTTCAAATAGAAGCAGTATTAATAAAAAAAGAATAATAAAAATTCGTCGTTTTTATGCTGTTTTACGCGTTAAAACGCAGATTAAAGCTCAAAACGTGCTGTTTTGCTAAAATAAGCATTTTCAAGCATTTTAGATCGTTGATAAACGTTCAAATAGAAGCAATATAATAAAACGAATAATAAAAAAATTTCGTCGTCTTTATGCTGTTTTACGCGTTAAAACGCAGATTAAAAACTCAAAAAGGCTGTTTTGCTAAAATAAGCATTTTCAAGCATTTTAGATCGTTGAAATCGTTTAAATAGAATATTAATAAAAATGAATAATAAAAATTTCGTCATTTTTTTGCTGTTTTACGCGTTAAAACGCAGATTAAGCCTCAAACGTGCTGTTTTGCTAAAATAAGCATTTTCAAGCATTTTAGATCGTTGAAATCGTTCAAATAGAAGCAGTATTATTAAAAAAAGAATAATAAAATTCGTCGTTTTTTTGCTGTTTTACGCGTTAAAACGCAGATTAAGCTCAAAACGTGCTGTTTTGCTAAAATAAGCATTTTCAAGCATTTTAGATCGTTGAAATCGTTCAAATAGACGCAATAAAAATTAAAAACGAATAATAAAATTTCGTCGTTTTATGTTTTTTTACGCGTTAAAACGCTGAATAAAGCCTTTAAAACGTGCTGTTTTGCTAAAAAAAAGCATTTTCAAGCATTTTAGATCGTTAAATCGTTCAAATAGACGAATTAATAAAACGAATAATATTTGTCGTTTTATGCTGTTTTACGCGTTAAACGCAGATTAAAAACTCAAATCGTGCTGTTTTGCTAAAATAAGCATTTTCAAGCATTTTAAATCGTTGAAATCGTTCAAATAGAAACAATATTAATAAAAACGAATAATAAAAAAACGTCGTTTTATGCTGTTTTACGCGTTAAAAAGCAGATTAACGCTCAAAACGTGCTGTTTTGCTAAATTAAGCATTTTCAAGCATTTTAGATCGTTGAAATCGTTCAAATAGACGCAATATTAATAAAAACGAATAATAAAAAATTTTGCCCTTTTATGTTGTTTTACGCGCTAAAAAGCTGATTAAAGCTCAAAACGTGCTGTTTTGCTAAAATAAGCATTTTCAAGCATTTTAGATCGTTGAAATCGTTCAAATAGAAGCAAAAATTAATAAAAAAAGAATAATAAAATTTCCCCGTCGTTTTATGCTTTTTTTACGCGTTAAAAAAGCAGATTAAAAACTCCCAAAACGTGCTGTTTTGCTAAAAAAAAGCATTTTCAAGCATTTTGATCGTTGAAATCGTTTAAATAGAAGCAATTATTTAAAAAAAACGAATAATAAAAATTCGTCATTTTATGCAGTTTACGCGTTAAACGCAGATTAAAAACTCAAAACGTGCTGTTTTGCTAAAATAAGCATTTTCAAGCATTTTAGATCGTTGAAATCGTTCAAATAGACGCAATATTAATAAAAACATAATAAAAAATTTCGTCGTTTTTTTGCTGTTTTACGCGTTAAAAAGCAGAATAAAAGCTCAATACGTGCTGTTTTGCTAAAATAAGCATTTTCAAGCATTTTAGATCGTTGAAATCGTTTTAAATAGAAGTACAATATTAATAAAAACGAATAATGCGTAAAATTCCGTCATTTTCATGCTGTTTCTTTTACGCGTTAAACGCAGATTAAAAGCTCAAAACGTGCTGTTTTGCTAAAATAAGCATTTTCAAGCATTTTAGATCGTTGAAATCGTTCAAATAGACGCAATATTAATAAAAAGCGAATAATAAAATACCCCTGTCGTTTTATGCTGTTTTACGCGTTAAAACGCAGAATAAAGCTCAAACGTGCTGTTTTGCTAAAATAAGCATTTTCAAGCATTTTAGATCGCTGGTAAAACCGTTCAAATAGAAGCTGAATATTAATAAAACGAATAATAAAAAAATTCGTCGTTTTATGCTGTTTTACGCAAGCTAAACGCAAAGATTAAAGCTCAAAACGTGCTGTTTTGCTAAATAAGTATTTTCAAGCATTTTAGATCGCTGGAAATCGTTCAAATAGACGCAATATTAATAAAAAACGAATAATAAAAAATCTGTCGTTTTATGCTGTTTTACGCGTTAAAACGCAGATTAAAAGCCTTCCAAAACGAGCTGTCGCTGCTAAAATAAGCATTTTCAAGCATTTTAGATCGTTGAAATCGTTCAAATAGAAGCAATATTAATAAAAACGAATAATAAAAATTGCCGTTTTGCTGTTTTACGCTAAAACGCAGATTAAAGCTCAAACGTGCTGTTTTGCTAAAATAAGCATTTTCAAGCATTCTAGATCGTTGAAATCGTTCAAATAGAAGCAATATTACTAAAAAAAAAAAACGAAAAATAAAAATCTTTGTCGTTTTATGCTGTTTTACGCGTTAAACGTAGATTAAAGCTCAAAACGTGCTGTTTTGCTAAATTAAGCATTTTCAAGCATTTTAGATCGTTGAAATCGTTCAAATAGAAGCTAATATTAATAAAACGAATAATAAAAATTCGTCGTTTTATATGCTGTTTTACGCGTTAAAACGCAGATTAAAGCTCAAAACGTGCTGTTTTGCTAAAATAAGCATTTTCAAGCATTTTAGATCCTTGAAATTGTTCAAATGAAGTAATATTAATAAAAAACGAACAATAAAAATTTCGCTCGTTTTTATGCTGCCTACGCGTTAAAAACGCAGATTAAAGTTCAAAACGTGCTGTTTTGCTAAATGCCATTTTCAAGCATTTTAGATCGTTGAAATCGTTCAAAATAGAAGTACATTAATAAAAACGAATAATAAAAAATTCGTCGTTTTATGCTGTTTTACGCGTTAAACGCAGATTAAAAGCTCAAACGCGCTATGTTTTGCTAAATAAGCATTTTCAAAGCATTTTAGATCGCTTGTTGGTTCAAATAGAAGTAATATTAATAAAAAACGAATAGCCGTAAAAATTTCGTCGTTTTATATGCTGTTTTACGCGTTAAAACGCAGATTAAAGCCCAAACGTGCTGTTTTGCTAAAATAAGCATTTTCAAGCATTTTAGATCGTTGGAAATCGTTCAAATAGAAGAATATTACTAAAAACGAATAATAAAAATTCTTCGTTTTTATGCTGTTTTACGTTAAACGCAGATTAAAGCTCAAAACGTGCTGTTTTGCTAAAATACATTTTCAAGCATTTTAGATCGTTGAAAATCGTTCAAATAGACGCAATATTAATAAAAACGAATAATAAAAATTCTGCCGTTTTATACGTTTAAACGCAGATTAAAGCTCAAAACGAGCTGTTTTGCTAAAATAAAGCATTTTCGCCGTTTTAGATCGTTGAAATCGTTCAAATGAAGCAATATTTAAAAAAAACGAATAATAAAAATTTCGTCGTTTTATGGTTTTACGCGTTTTTTAAACGCAGATTAAGCTCAAAAAGGTTTTTTGCAAAAAAAGCATTTTCAAGCATTTTGATCGTTGAAATCGTTCAAATAGAAGCAATATTAAAAAAACGGAAAAATAAAAGAATTTCGTTTTAGCTGTTTTTACCGTTAAAACGCAGATTAAAAGCTCAAAACGTGTGTTTGTGAAAAAAAATCATTTTCAAGCATTTTAGATCGTTGAAAAACGTTCCAAATAGAGCAATATTAATAAAAAAAAGAATAATTTAAAAAATTTTGCGTTTTATGCTGTTTTACGCGTTAAAAAAGCAATTAAACTCAAACGGTTTTTTTTGCTAAAATAAGCATTTTCAAGCATTTTAGATCGTTGAAATCGTTCAAATAGAAGCAATATTAATAAAAACGGTAATAAAAATTCGTCGTTTTATGCTGTTTTAGCGTTAAAACGCAGATTAAAATCAAAACTGTTGTTTTGCTAAAATAAAGCTTTAAGCATTTTAGATCGTTGAAATCGTTTAAATGACAATAATAAACGAATTTAATAAAATTTCGTCGTTTTATGCTGTTTTACGCGTTAAAACGCAGATTAAACTCAAAACGTGCTGTTTTCTAAAATAAGCATTTTCAGCATTTTTTGATCGTTGAAATCGTTAAAAGAACAATATTTAAAAACGATAATAAAAAATTGTCGTTTTATGCTGTTTTACGCGTTAAAAAAGCAGATCAAACTAAAACGTGCTGTTTTGCTAAAATAATCATTTTCAAGCATTTTAGATCTTGAAATCTTTCAAATAGACGCAAAATAAAAGAATAATAAAATTTGTCGTTTTAGCTGTTTACGCGTTAAAACTCAGATTAAAGATCAAAACGTGCTGTTTGCTAAAATAAGCATTTTTAAGCATTTTAGATCGTTGAAATCGTTCAAATAGAAGTATTTAAAAGCAAATAATAAAAAATTCGTCGTTTTATGCTGTTTTACGCGTTAAAACGCAGATTAAAGCTCAAAACGTGTTGTTTTTGCGCAAAATAAGCATTTTCAAGCATTTTAGATCATTGGAAATCGTTCAATAGAAGCAATATTAATAAAAACGGAATAATAAAAATTTCGTCGTTTTTATGCGGTACACGCGTTAAAGCACAGATTAAAACTCAAAAACGTGCTGTTTTGCTAAAATAAGCATTTTCAAGCATTTTAGATCGTTGAAATCGTTCAAATAGAAGCAATATTAATAAAACGAATAATAAAATTCGTCACATGCTGTTTACGCGGTTAAAACGCAGATCAAGCTCAAAACGTGCTGTTTTGCTACGTGAAATCATTTTCCAAGCATTTTAGATGTTGAAATCTTTCAAATAGACGCAATATTAATAAAAACGAATAATAAAAATTTCGTGTTTTATGCTGTTTTCGCGTTAAAACTCAGATTAAAAGATCAAAACGTGCTGTTTTGCTAAAATAAGCATTTTAAACATTTTAGATCGTTGGAAATCGTTCAAAATAAACAATATTATAAAAAGCAAATAATAAAAAATTCGTCGTTTTTATGCTGTTTTACGCGTTAAAACGCAGATTAAACTCAAAACGTGCTGTTTTGCTAAAATAAGCATTTCAAGAATTTTAGATCCGTTGAAATCGTTCAAATAGGAAGCAATAATCAATAAAAACGAATCATAAAAAATCATTACGTTTTTTGCCGTTTACGCGGTCAAACGCGGGTAAAACTCAAAACGTGCTGCTTTTGCTGCGTAACATTTACACCGGCGATCGTTGAAATCGTTCAAATATGCAATATTAATAAAACGAATAGCCGCAAATTTCGTCGTTTATGCTGTTTACGCGTTGAAACGCAGATTAAAGCTCAAACGTGCTGCTTTGCTGGCCAGCATTTCAGCATTTTTGAATCGTTGAAATCGTTTTCAAATAGACATAATATTAGCTAAAGCAGGCAGCAAAAAATTACGTCGTTTTTGTATTGCGCAGATTAAAAACGCCAGATTGAAGCTCAAAGGCGTACTTTTGGCACAAAATAAGCATTTTCAAGCATTTTAGTTCGTTGAAATCGTTCAAAATAGAAGCAATGACTAATAAAGCGGATAATAAAGTATCTGTTTTACGCGTTAAAGAAACTGCAGATTAAAGCTCAAAACGTGCTGTTTTGCTAAAATAAGCGCCAGCATTTTGCAGATCGTTGCGTCGTTCAAATAAAACACGTAATTAATAAAAACGAATAATAAAAATTTCGTCGTTTTTTATGCTTTGTTTTACGCGTTAAAACGCAGATTAAAGCTCAAAACGTGCTGTTTATTTAAAATAAGCATTTTCCAAACAGATCGTCGTTCAAATAGAAGCAATATTAATAAAAACGAATAATAAAAATTTGTGTCGTTTTTATGCTGTTTTACGCGTTAAACGCAGATTAAAACTCAAAACGTGTTGTTTTGCTAAAATAAAGCCTTTTCAAGCATTTTAGATCGTTGAAATCGTTCAAATAAGCAATATTAAAAAAAACAATAATAAAAAATTCGTCGTTTTTTTTGCTTTTTTGCGTTAAAAACCCGATTAAAAATCAAAACGTGCTGTTTTAAAAAAAATTTTCAAGCATTTTTAGTTTGAAATCGTTCAAATAGAAGCAATATTTAAAAAAAACGAATAATAAAAAAATTTCCGTTTTTAGCTTTTTCGCGTTAAAAAGCAGATTAAAACTCAAAAAGTGCTGTTTTTGCCAAAATAAACATTTTAAGCATTTTGATCGTTGGAAAACCCTTCTAAGCAATATTTAAAAAAAACGGGAAAAATAAAAAATTTTGTCGTTTTTTTTCTGTTTTACGCGTTAAAAAAGCAGTTAAAACTCAAAACTCTGTTTTCAAAATAAGCTTTTCGGGAAAATGTTGAAATCGTTCAAATGAGCAATAAAAAAAAC
This sequence comes from Dalotia coriaria, assembly GCF_025399875.1. Lineage (NCBI taxonomy): Eukaryota > Metazoa > Arthropoda > Insecta > Coleoptera > Staphylinidae > Dalotia > Dalotia coriaria. Next base: position 12,557 of record NW_027047702.1, read on the forward strand.
GAATAAAAAAATTTCGTCGTTTTTTCTGTTTTGCCGTTAAAAAAGCAGAAAAACCAAAAAATCTTTTTTGCAAAATAAGCATTTTCAAGCATTTTAGATCTTTAAAACGTTAAAAAAGACCTATAATAAAAGGAATAAAAAATCGTCGTTTTTTTGCTGTTTCCGTTAAAACGCAGATTAAACTCAAAACGTGCTGTTTTGCTAAAAAAGCATTTTCAAGCTTTTTGTCGGTTTTGTTCAAATGAGCAAAATTTAAAAAAAACGAATAATAAAAATTTCGCGTTTTTCTGTTTTCGCGTTAAAAGCAGATTAAAACTCAAAACGTGCGTTTTTCTAAAACATTTTTAAATTTTAGATCGTTTAAATCTTTAAAAGGGGGCAATATTTAAAAAAGAAAAAAAAAAATTTTCGTTTTATGCTTTTTTACGCGTTAAAACGCAGATTAAAGCCAAAAAGGTGTGTAAAATAAAAACATTTTCAAGCATTTTAGATCGTTGGGGAAAACGTTCAAAAAGGGGGGGAATTAAAAAACAAATAATAAAAATTTTGTTTTTAGCCCTTTTACGCGTTAAAACCAGATTAACTCAAAAATGCTGTTTTTTGGGAAAATAAAATTTTTTGCATTTTAGATAGTTAAATCGTTCAAAAAAGAAATATTAAAAAAACAAAATAAAAATTGTGTTTTTTTTAAATTGCTTTCAAAATTTTTTTTTTAC
>NW_027047703.1:0-13264 GCF_025399875.1 Dalotia coriaria
AACAGCACGTTTTGAGCGAATCTGCGTTTTAACGCGTAAAACAGCATAAAACGACGAATTTTTTTTATTATTTTTTTTTAATATTGCGTCTATTTGAACGTTTTAACGATCTAAAATGCTTGAAAATGCTTATTTTAGCAAAACAGCATTTTTAGTTTTTTAAACCCGCGTTTTTTAACGCGTAAAAAAGCAAAAAAACGACGAATTTTTTTTATTCGTTTTTTAAATTTTTTGGCTATTTAACGATTTCAACGATTAAAATGCTTGAAAATGTTATTTTAGCAAAAAAGCACGTTTTGAGCTTTAATCTGCGTTTTTAAAGCGTAAAACAGCATAAAACGACAATTTTTATTATTCGTTTTTATTAAATTTTTTCTATTTAAACGATTTCCCCAAGATCTAAAATGCTTGAAATGCTTATTTTAGCAAAACAGCACGTTTTTTAGCTTTAATCTGCGTTTTAACGCGTAAACACATAAAAAAAGGAAAATTTTTATTATTCGTTTTTTATTTTTGGGGCTATTTGAACGATTTCAACGATCTAAAATGCTTGAAAATGATTATTTTAGCAAAACAGCCTTTTGAGCTTTAACTGCGTTTTAACGCGTAAAAAAGAAAAAAACGAATTTTATTTATTCGTTTTTTTTAATATTTTTCTATTTGAACGATTTCAACGATCTAAAAGCTTGAAAATGTTTTTTTTAGCAAAACAGCACGTTTTGAGTTTAATCTGCGTTTTTAAAGCGTAAAGCGCATAAAAAAGACGAATTTATTATTATTCGTTTTTATTAATATTCTTTTTTTGAAAAATTTCAACGATCTAAAATGTTTGAAAAAATTATTTTTGCAAAAAGACGTATTGCTTTTTTTTCTGCGTTTTAACGCGTAAAACATCATAAAAAAGACGAAAATTTTTTTAAATTTGTTTTTATTAATATTTCCTATTTAACGATTTCCCTTTTAAAAAGCTTGAAAATGCTTATTTTAGCAAAAAAGCACCGAGTTTAATCCGTTTTTAAAGCGTAAAACAGCATAAAATGACGAATTTTTATTATTCTTTTTTTTAATATTGCTTCTATAGAACGATTTAAGATCTAAAATGCTTGAAAATGCTTATTTTAGCAAAACAGCACGTTTTTTAGCTTTAATCTACGTTTTTAAAGGGGAAAACAGCATAAAACGACGAAATTTTTATTTTTCGTTTTTATTAAAATTTTTTTCTATTTGAACGATTTCAACGATCTAAAAAATTGAAAATGTTTTTTCGCAAAACGCACGTTTTGAGCTTTTTAAACTGCGTTTTAACGCAAAACAGCATAAAAAAAGACGAATTTTTTTTTATTCGTTTTTATTAATATTGCGTCTATTTGAACGTTTTTAAAGATCTAAAATGTTTTAAAAAGCTTATTTTGCAAAACAGCACGTTTTGAGCTTTAATCTGCGTTTAACGCGTAAAACATCATAAAACGACGAATTTTTATTATTCGTTTTTATTAATATTGCGTCTATTTAAACGATTTCAACGATCTAAAATGCTTGAAAATGCTTATTTTAGCAAACAGCACGTTTTGAGTTTCTAACGCGCTCTTAACGCGTAAAACAGCATAAAACGACAATTTTTTATTATTCGTTTTTATTAATATTGCTCTTATTTGAACCATTTCAACGATCTAAAATGCTTGAAAATGCTTATTTTAGCAAAACAGCACGTTTTGAGCTTTTAATCTGCGTTTAACGCGTAAAACAGCATAAAAAACGACGAATTTTTATTATTCGTTTTTATTAATAGTGCGTCTATTTGAACGATTTCAACGATCTAAAATGCTTGAAAATGCTTTATTTTGTGCTAAAACAGAACGTTTTGAGCTTTAATCAGCGTTTTAACGCGTAAAACAGCATAAAAACGACGAAATTTTTATTATTCGTTTTTACACATTATTGCGTCTATTTGAACGATTTCAACAATCTAAAATGCTTGAATGCTTATTTTAGCAAAACAGCACGTTTTGAGCTTTAATCTGCGTTTTGCTGGGCGTAAAACAGCATAAAACGACGAATTTTTATTATTCGTTTTTATTAATAATGCTTCTATTTGAACGATTTCAACGATCTAAAATGCTTGAAAATGCTTATTTTAGCAAAACAGCACGTTTTGAGCTTTAATCTGCGTTTTAACGCGTAAAACAACAGCATAAAACGACCAATTTTTATTATTATTCGTTTTTATTAATATTGCGTCTATTTGAACGATTTCAACGATCTAAAAATGCTTGAAAATGTTTATTTTAGCAAAACAGCACGTTTTGAGCTTTATTCTGCGTTTTAACGCGTAAACAGCATAAAACGACGAAATCTTTATTATTCGTTTTATTAATATTGCGTCTATTTGAACAATTTCAACGATCTAAAATGCTTGAAAATGCTTATTTTAGCAAAAACAGCATCGTTTTGCAGCTTTAATCTGCGTTTTAACGCGTAAAACATCATAAAAATGACGAATTTTTTATTATTCGTTTTATTAATATTGCTTCTATTTAAACGATTTCAACGATCTAAAATGCTTGAAAATGCTTATTTTAGCAAAACATACGTTTGAGCTATAATCTGCGTTTTAACGCGTAAAACAGCATAAAACGACGATTTTTTTATTATTCGTTTTTTATTAATATTGCTTCTCTATTTGAACGATTTCAACGATCTAAAAATGCGTTTGAAAATGCTTATTTTAGCAAAACAGCACGTTTTGAGCTTTAATCTGCGTTTTAACGCGTAAACAGCATAAAACGACGCAAAATTTTTATTATTCGTTTTTATTAATATTGCGTCTATTTCCAACGATTTCGACGATCTAAATGCTTCGAAAATGTTTATTTCAGCAAAAACAGCACGTTTTGAGCTTTAATCCGCGTTTAACGCGTAAACAGCATAAAACGACGAATTTTTTATTATTCGTTTTTTATTAATATTGCTTCATTTTGAACGTTTTCAACGATCTAAAAATGCTTGAAAAATGCTTTATTCAGCAAAACAGCACGTTTTGAGCTTTATTCTGTGTTTTAACGCGTAAAACAGCATAAAACGACGAAATTTTATTATTCGTTTTTAATAATATTGCGTCTATTTGAACGATTTCAACGATCTAAAAATGCTTGAAAAATGCTATTTTAGCAAAAACAGCACGTTTTTGAGCTTTAATCTGCGTTTAAATGATGCAAATATATAAAAAATGACGAATTTTTTATTATTCGTTTTATTAATATTGCTTCTATTTAAACGATTTCAACGATCTAAAATGCTTGAAAATGCTTATTTTAGCAAACAGAACGTTTTGAGCTTTTAATCAGCGTTTTAACGCGTAAAAACAGCATAAAAACGACGAAATTTTTATTATTCGTTTTTATTAATATTGCGTCTATTTGAACTATTTCAACAATCTAAAATGCTTGAAAATGCTTATTTTAGCAAAACAGCACGTTTTGAGCTATAATCTGCGTTTTAACGTAAAAACAGCATAAAACGACGATTTTTTTATTATTCGTTTTTATTAATATTGCTTCTATTTGAACGTTTTCAACGATCTAAAATGCTTGAAAATGTTTTTAGCAAAACAGCACGTTTTGAGCTTTACGGTGTTTTAACGCGTAACCAGCATAAAAACGACGAAATTTTTATTATTCGTTTTTATTAATATTGCGTCTATTTGGAACGATTTCAACGATCTAAAATGCTTGAAATTGCTTATTTTAGCAAACAGCACGTTTTGAGCTTTAATCTGCGTTTTAACGAGTAAAGAGTATAAAATGACGAATTTTTATTATTCGCTTTTATTAATATTACTTATTTAAAACGATTTCAACGCATCTAAAATGCTTGAAAATGTTATTTTAGCAAAACAGCACGTTTTGAGTTTTAATCTGCGTTTTAACGCGTAAAACAGCATAAAACGACGATTTTTTATTATTCGTTTTTATTAATATTGCGTCTATTTGAACGATTTCAGCGATCTAAATGCTTGAAAATGCTTATTTTTAGCAAAACAGCACGTTTTGAGCTTTATTCTGCGTTTTTAGCGTAAAACAGCATAAAACGACAGCATTTATATTCGTTTTTATTTTTGTGCGTCTATTTGAACGATTTCAACGATCACAAAATGCTTGAAAATGCTTATTTGTAAATAGCACGTTTGCAGGAGCTTTAATCTGAGTTTTAACGCGTAAAACAGCATAAAACGACGAATTTTTATTATTTGTTTTTATTAATATTTAGCTTCTATTTGAACGATTTTAACGATCTAAAATGGCTGAAAATGCTTATTTTAGCGAAAACGGCACGTTTTTGAACTTTAATCTGCGTTTTAACGCGTAAAGAGCAACATAAAAACGACAGCAGATTTTTTTATTATTCGTTTTTGTTAATATTGCTTCTATTTGAACGATTTCAACGATAAAATGGCAGAAAATGCTTATTTAGCAAAACAGCACGTTTTGAGGCTTTAATCTGCGCAGCGCGTAAACAGCATAAAACGGCGAAATTTTTGATATTCGTTTTTATTAATATTGCTTCTATTTGAACGGTTCAACGATCTAAAATGCTTGAAAAGTACTTATTTTAGCAAAACAGCACGTTTTGAGCTTTTAATCTGCGTTTTAACGCGTAAAACAGCATAAAACGAAAATTTTTTATTATTCGTTTTTATTAATGTGCGTCTATTTGAACATTGATTTCAACGATCTAAAATCTTAAAATGCTTATTTTAGCAAAACAGCACGTTTGAGCTTTAATCTGCGTTTAACGCGTAAAACCGCATAAAACGACAGATTTTATTATTCGTTTTTATTAATGTGCTTCTATTTGAACGATTTCAGCGATCTAAAATGCTTGAAAATGTTGTACAGCAAAACAGCACGTTTTGAGCTTTAGTCACGTTTTAACGCGTAAAACAACATAAAACGACAGAATTTTATTATTCGTTTTTTATTAATATTGCGTCTATTTGGGCAGTTCAACGATCTAAAATGCTTGAAAATGCTTATTTTAGCAAAAACAGCACGTTTGAGCTTTAATCTGCGTTTTTAACGTAAAAAAAAGGCATAAAATGGCAGATTTTTTATTATTTGTTTTATTAATATTGCTTCTATTTTAAAACGATTTCAGCGATCTAAAATGCTTGAAAATGCTTGTTTTAGCAAAACAGCACGTTTTGAACTTCAATCTGCGATTTTATCGCGTAAAACGGCATAAAAACGACAGAAATTTTTATTATTCGTTTTTTTTTTCTTAATATTGCTTCTATTTGAACGATTTCCAGCGATCACAAGTAGCGAAAATGCTTATTTTGGCAAACAGCACACGTTTTGAACAGCAATCTGCGTTTTAACGCGTAAACAGCATAAAACGACGATTTTTATTATTCGTTTTTATTAATATTGCGTCTGTTGAACGATTTCAACTTGATCCTAAAATGCTTGAAAATGCTTATTTTAGCAAACAGCAGCGCGTTTGAGCTTTAATCTGCGTTTAACGCGTAAAACAGGATAAAACGACGAATTTTTTATTGTCGTTTTTATTAATGTGCGTCTGTTGAACGATTTCAGCGATCGTCTTGAAAATGCTTATTTTAGCAGCAAAACAGCACGTTTGAGTTTTTATTCTGCGTTTTAGCAGCGTAAAACGGCATAAAACGACAGCAGTATTTTTATTATTCGTTTTTATTTTTGTGCGTCTATTTGAACGATTTCAACGATCCTAAAATGCTTGAAAATGCTTATTTTAGCAAAACAGCACGTTTGAGCTTTAATCTGCGTTTTAACGCGTAAACAGCATAAAAACGACAGATTTTTTATTATTCGTTTTTATTAATATTGGCCTATATTTGAACGATTTTAGCGATCTGATACTTGAAAAGTAAGCATTTAACAAAACAGCGTTTGAGCTTTAATCTGCATTTTAGCGCGTAAACAGCATAAAACGACGAATTTTATTATTCGTTTTTATTATGTGCTTCTATTTGAACGATTTTAACGATCTAAAATGCTTGAAAATGCTTATTTTAGCAAAACAGCACGTTTGAGCTTTTAATCTGCGTTTTAACGCGTAAACAGCATAAAAACGACAGAATTTTTATTATTCGTTTTTATTAATATTGCGTCTATTTAACGATTTCAACGATCTAAAATGCTTGAAAATGCTTATTTTAGCAAAACAGCACGTTTGAGCTTTTAATCGTTTAACGCGTAAAACAGCATAAAAACGACGATTTTTATTATTCGTTTTTATTAATATTGCTTCTATTTAGTTGATTTCAACGATCTAAATGCTTGAAAATGCTTATTTTAGCAAACAGCGTTTTGAGCTTTAATCTGTGTGTTAACGCGTAAAACAGCATAAAACAGCAATTTTTATTTATTCGTTTTATTAATATTGCTTCTATTTAGACGATTTCCAGCGATCTAAAATGTTTGAAAATGCTTATTTTAGCAAAACAGCACGTTTTGAGCTTTAATCTGCGTTTTAACGCGTAAAACAGCATAAAACGGCAAATTTTTTGTTATTTCGTTTTTATAAATGTGCGTCTGTTGAACGATTTCAACGATCTGAAATGTAATTGCTTATTTTTAGCAAAACAGCACGTTTGAGCTTTTAATCTCTGCGTTTTAGCGCGTAAAACATATAAAGAGCGACGAATTTTTGTTATTCGTTTTTTTATTAATATTGCTTCTATTTGAACGGTTTTCAGCGATCACAAAATGCTTATTTTAGCAAAACAGCGCGTTTTGAGGCTTTAATCGCCGTTTTTAGCGTAAACAGCATAAAGCGACGAATTTTTGTTATTCGTTTTTATTAATATTGCTTCTATTTGAACGATTTCGCGATCTAAAATGCTTGAAAATGCTTATTTTTATGAAACAGCACGTTTTGAGCTTTAATCTGCGTTTTAACGCGTAAAACAGCATAAAAACGACGAATTTTTTATTATTCGTTTTTTATTAATATTGCGTCTATTTGAACGATTTCAGCGATCTAAAATGCTTGAAAAGTAGCATTTTAGCAAAACAGCACGTTTGAGCTTTAATCCAGCGTTTTTAACGCGTAAAGCAACATAAAGACGACGAAATTTTTATTATTCGTTTTATTAATATTGCGTCTATTTGAACGATTTCAACGTCTAAAATGGCGAAAATGCTTATTTTTAGCAAAACAGCACGTTTGAGCTTTAATCTGCGTTTTAGCGCGTAAAACAGCATAAAAACAGCGAATTTTTTATTATTCGTTTTTTATTAATGTGCTTCTGAACGATTTCCAGCGATCTAAAATGGCAGAAAATGCTTGTTGCATAAAACAGCACGTTTTGAGCTTTATTCTGCGTTTTTAGCAACGCCGAAACGCTTTATAAAAACGACAGAAATTTTTATTATTCGTTTTTATTAATGGTAGCTTCTATTTGAACGATTCCAACGATCTAAAATGCTTTGAAAATGCTTATTTAGCAAAACAGCACGTTTGTTAGCGCAATCCTGCGTTTTAACGCGGCGTAAACAGCATAAAACGACGAATTTTTGTTATTCGTTTTATTAATATTGCGTCTATATTTGAACGATTTCAACGATCTAAATCTTGAAAATGCTTATTTTAGCAAAACGGCGCAGCACGAGTTTTTGATGCGTTTTTTAACGCGTAAAACAGCATAAACGACAACATTTTTTATTATTCGTTTTTTATTTTTTATTGCGTCTATTTGAACGATTTCAGCGATCTAAAATGGCAGAAATGCTTATTTTAGCAAAACAGCGTTTTGGTAATCTGCGTTTAACGCGTAAAACAGCATAAAAACGGCAGAAATTTTTGGTATTCGTTTTTTTTATTTTTATTGCGTCTATTTGAACGATTTCAGCGATCTAAAATGCTTGAAAATGCTTATTTTAGCAAAACAGCACGTTTTGAACTTTAATCGTTTTAGCATGAGCGCAACATAAAAACGTGACGAATTTTTATTATTCGTTTTTTATTAATATTGCTTCTGCGGGCGTTTCAGCGGTAAAATGCTTGAAAGTAACTTATTTTAGCAAAACAGCACGTTTGAGCTTTAATCTGCGTTTTAACGCGTAAAACAGCATAAAAACGACGAAATTTTTATTATTCGTTTTTTATTAATGTTACGTCTATTTGAGACGATTTCAACGATCTATAATGCTTGAAAATGCTTATTTTCGCAAAACAGCACGTTTGGCTTTAATCTGCGTTTTTAGCGCGTAAAACAGCATAAAACGACGATTTTTTTTATTATTCGTTTTTTTGTTAATATTTCTTCTATTTGAACGATTTCCAACGATCTAAAATAGCGAAATGCTTATTTTAGCAAAACAGCACGTTTTTGAGCTTTAATCCTGCGTGTTAACGCGCAAAACAACATAAAACGACGGGTACATTATTCGTTTTTTATTAATATTGCTTTATTTGAACGATTTCAACGATTTAAAATGCTTGAAAATGCTTATTTTAGCAAAACAGCACGTTTTGAGCTTTAATCTGCGTTTTAACGCGTAAAACAGCATAAAAACAACGAATTTTTTTATTATTCGTTTTTATTAATATTGCGTCTATTTGAACGATTTCCAACGATCTAAAATGGCGAAAATGCTTATTTCAGCAAAACAGCACGTTTGAGCTTTTAATCTGCGTTTAACGCGTAAAACAGCATAAAACGACGAAATTTTTATTGTTGCGAACATTAATGGCGCGTCTGTTTGAACGTTTCAGCGATCTAAAATGCTTGAAATGCTTATTTTAGCAAAACAGCACGTTTTGAGCTTTAATCAGCGTTTTAACGCGTAAAACAGCATAAAAACGACAGAAATTTTTTATTATTCGTTTTTTAATTAATATTGCGTCTATTTGAACGATTTCCAGCGATCTAAAATGCTTGAAAATGCTTATTTTAGCGAGTAAAACGGCGTTTTAGAAAAGCACAATCTGCGTTTTAACGCGTAAAACAGCATAAAACGACGAATTTTTATTATTCGTTTTTATTAATATTGCTTCTATTTGAACGATTTTCAGCGATCCTAAGAGTAGCGAAAATGTATTTTAGCAAAACAGCACGTTTGAGGCTTTTAATCTGCGTTTTTAACGCGTAAAATAACATAAAAACGACGAAATTTTTTATTATTCGTTTTTATTAATATTGCTTCTATTTGAACGATTTCAACGATCTAAAATGCTTGAAAATGCTTATTTTGTAAAACAGCACGTTTTGAGAGGCTTTAATCTGCGATTTTAACGCGTAAAAACAGCATAAAACGACGAATTTTTTATTATTCGTTTTATTAATATTGCGTCTATTTGAACGATTTCAACGATCTAAAATGCTTGAAAATGCTTATTTTAGAAAAGAGCACGTTTTGAGCTTTAATCGCGTTTTAACGCGTAAAACAGCATAAAACGACGAATTTTTATTATTCGTTTTTATAATATTGCGTCTATTTGAACGATTTCACGATCTAAAATGCTTGAAAATGCTTATTTTAGCAAAACAGCACGTTTGAGCTTTAATCTGCGTTTTAACGCGTAAAACAGCATAAAACGACGAATTTTTTATTATTCGTTTTTATTAATATTGCTTCTATTTGAACGATTTCCCAAAGATCTAAAATGCTTATTTTAGCAAAACAGCACGTTTTGAGCTTTAATCTGCGTTTTAACGCGTAAAACAGCATAAAAAAGACGAAATTTTATTATTCGTTTTTTATTAATATTGCTTCTATTTGAACGATTTCAGCGATCTAAAATGCTTGAAAATGCTTATTTTAGCAAAACAGCACGTTTTGTGCTATAATCTGCGTTTTAACGCGTAAAACAGCATAAAACGACGAATTTTTTTTTTATTCGTTTTTATTAATGTGCGTCTATTTGAACGATTTCAGCGATCTAAAATGCTTGAAAATGCTTATTTTAGCAAAACAGCACGTTTTGAGTTTTATTCTGCGTTTTAACGCGTAAAACAGCATAAAAACGACAACATTTTTATTATTCGTTTTTTTATTTTATTGCGTCTATTTGAACGATTTCAACGATCTAAAATGCTTGAAAATGCTTATTTTAGCAAAACAGCACGTTTTGAGCTTTAATCTGCGTTTTAACGCGTAAAACAGCATAAAAACGACGAAATTTTTATTATTCGTTTTTATTTTTTATTGCGTCTATTTGAACGATTTCAACGATCTAAAATGCTTGAAAATGCTTATTTTAGCAAAACAGCACGTTTTGAACTTTAATCTGCGTTTTAACGCGTAAAACAGCATAAAACGACGAATTTTTATTATTCGTTTTTTATTAATATTGCTTCTATTTGAACGATTTCAACGATCTAAAATGCTTGAAAATGCTTATTTTAGCAAAACAGCACGTTTTGAAGCTTTAATCTGCGTGTTTAACGAAAACAGCATAAAAACGACGATTTTTATTATTCGTTTTTATTAATATTGCTTCTATTTGAACGATTTCAACGATTTAAAATGCTTGAAATGCTTATTTTAGCAAAACAGCACGTTTTGAGCTTAATCTGCGTTTTTAACGCGTAAAACAGCATAAAACAGCAATTTTTATATTCGTTTTTATTAATACGTCTATTTGAACGATTTCAACGATCTAAAATGCTTGAAAATGCTTATTTCAGCAAAACAGCACGTTTTGAGCTTTAATCAGCGTTTTAACGCGTAAAACAGCATAAAACGACAGAAATTTTTATTATTCGTTTTTATTAATATTGCGTCTATTGAACGATTTCAACGATCTAAAATGCTTGAAAATGCTTATTTTAGCAAAACAGCACGTTTTGAGCTTTTTAAACAGCGTTTTAACGCGTAAAACAGCATAAAAACGACGAAATTTTATTATTCGTTTTTTAATTAATATTGCGTCTATTTCAACGATTTCAACTTGATCTATTGCGAAAATGCTTATTTTAGCTAAAAGCAGCACGTTTTAAGCTTTAATCTGCGTTTTAACGCGTAAAAAAAGCATAAAACGACGATTTTATTATTCGTTTTTATTAATATTGCTTCTATTTGAACGATTTCAAAAGATCTAAAATGCTTGAAATGCTATTTTAGCAAAACAGCACGATTTTGAGCTTTTATCTCGTTTTAACGCGTAAAACAGATAAAACGACAAAATTTTATTATTCGTTTTTAGTAATATTGCTTCTATTTGAACGATTTCAACGATCTAAAATGCTTGAAAACGATCTAAAATGCTTGAAAATGCTTATTTTAGCAAAACAGCACGTTTTGAGCTTTTTCTGCGTTTTAACGCGTAAAACAGCATAAAAACGACGAATTTTTATTATTCGTTTTTATTAATATTGCTTCTATTTGAACGATTTCAACGATCTAAAATGAACTTATTTTAGCAAAACAGCACGTTTTGAGCTTTAATCTGCGTTTTAACGCGTAAAACAGCATAAAACGACGAAATTTTTATTATTCGTTTTTATTAATATTGCTTCTATTTGAACGATTTCAACGATCTAAAATGCTTGAAAATGCTTATTTTAGCAAAACAGCACGTTTTGAGCTTTAATCTGCGTTTTAACGCGTAAAACAGCATAAAACGACGAATTTTTATTATTCGTTTTTATTAATATTGCGTCTATTTGAACGATTTCAACGATCTAAAATGCTTGAAAATGCTTATTTTAGCAAAACAGCACGTTTTGAGCTTTAATCAGCGTTTTAACGCGTAAAAACAAGCATAAAACGACGAAATTTTTATTATTCGTTTTTATTAATATTGCGTCTATTTGAACGATTTCAACGATCTAAAATGCTTGAAAATGCTTATTTTAGCAAAACAGCACGTTTTGAGCTTTTAATCTGCGTTTTAACGCGTAAAACAGCATAAAACAACGAATTTTTTATTATTCGTTTTTATTAATTTGCTTCTATTTGAACGATTTCAACGATCTAAAATGCTTGAAAATGCTTATTTTAGCAAAACAGCACGTTTTGAGCTTTATTCTGCGTTTAACGCGTAAAACAGCATAAAACGACGAAATTTTTATTATTCGTTTTTATTATATTGCTTCTATTTGAACGATTTCAACGATCTAAAATGCTTGAAAATGCTTATTTTAGCAAAACAGCACGTTTTGTGCTTTAATCTGCGTTTTAACGCGTAAAACAGCATAAAACGACGAATTTTTATTATTCGTTTTTATTATATTGCTTCTATTTGAACGATTTCAACGATCTAAAATGCTTGAAAATGCTTATTTTAGCAAAACAGCACGTTTGAGCTTTTATTCTGCGTTTTAACGCGTAAAACAGCATAAAACGACGAAATTTTTATTATTCGTTTTTTATTAATATTGCTTCTATTTGAACGATTTCAACGATCTAAAATGCGAAAATGCTTATTTTAGCAAAACAGCACGTTTTGATGCTTAATCTGCGTTTTAACGCGTAAAACAGCATAAAACGACGAATTTTTATTATTCGTTTTTATTAATATTGCGTCTATTTGAACGATTTCAACGATTAAAATGCTTGAAAATGCTTATTTTAGCAAAACAGCACGTTTTGAGTTTTATTCTGCGTTTTAACGCGTAAAACAGCATAAAAACGACAACATTTTTATTATTCGTTTTTATTTTTTTGCTCTATTTGAACGATTTCAACGATCAAAATGCTTGAAAATGCTTATTTTAGCAAAACAGCACGTTTGAGCTTTAATCTGCGTTTTAACGCGTAAAAAGCATAAAACGACGAAATTTTTATTATTCGTTTTTATTTTATTGCGTCTATTTGAACGATTTCAACGATCAAAATGCTTGAAAATGCTTATTTTAGCAAAACAGCACGTTTTGAACTTTTAATCTGCGTTTTAACGCGTAAACAGCATAAAACGACGAATTTTTTATTATTCGTTTTTATTAATATTGCTTCTATTTGAACGATTTCACGATCTAAAATGCTTGAAAATGCTTATTAAAAACAGCACGTTTGAGCTTTAATGCGTTTAACGCGTAAAACAGCATAAAACGAGAAATTTTTTTATTCGTTTTTATTAATTGCGTCTATTTGAACGATTTCACGATTAATGCGAAATTTATTTCGCAAAACAGCACGTTTGAGCTTTATCTGCGTTTTAACGTAAAACGCATAAAACGACGATTTTTTATTATTCGTTTTTATTAATATTTTCTATTTGAACGATTTCAACGATCTAAAATGCTTGGAAATGCTTATTTGCAAACAGCGTTTTGAGC
>NW_027047704.1:5000-13258 GCF_025399875.1 Dalotia coriaria
TAACTTGATACTGGAAATAGTTTTGGTAACAGCCGGGAAAGAGTAGCCGCCGGCATTTGGGAATTATTTTATATTTAAACGCGTTTTTCGAAACGGATTTTTCAATTTGCTGGCTGTTTACCGAAAAATATCCGACGTATAAAATTTTTTTTTGCATCTCCCTTAGTTCTCCCTGCCCTCCGGGGTCTGATCAAAAAACGAATTTGGGGGCCCAAAAACCCAAAATTTTGGGAAAAATTTATCTTTTTTTTCAAAATGCCCCCATTTTTCAATTTTTGTTCGTCGAGGGTCACGTATCGAAATATGTTTGTTTAAGGAATTTTTCTGTTTTGTTTTATCGACAAGGCTCAATCCGCCGCAGTGGAGGACTTTTTTTTTTTTTCCGCCGGAGATCGGGTGTCATTTCAAAACAATTAATATTTTATTTCAAAAATTTCTGTGTTTAAAAAACGTATAAATATATCTTCAAAAATTTTTAAAAAGGTGGATTCACTAGTTTTTTTTTTTTAATTCCAAAAAAGGCCATTTTTTGTCGTCACATGGTGTGCCCCCAATCGCGTTTTTTTCCCCTAAAACAGCATAAAACGACGGGTTTTTTATTGTTTTTTTTTAATAGCGTCATTTAACGTTTAAACATCTAAAAGCTTTAAAATTTAAGCAAAACGGAACCGAGTTTTTTAAACTGCGTTTTAACGCGTAAAACAGCATAAAAAAGACGAATTTTTATTTTCGTTTTTTTTAATATTGCGTCATTTGAACGATTTCAACGATCTAAAATGCTTTAAAAAGATTATTTTAACAAAACAGCACGTTTTTGGGGGTTTTTAAACGCGTTTTAACGCGTAAAAAAACCATAAAACGCAAATTTTTTTTATTCGTTTTTATTAAAATTTTTTTCTATTTGAACGATTTCAACGATCTAAAAAGGGGAAAAGCTTTTTTTCAAAAACAGCCCTTTTGAGCTTTAATCTCCTTTTGCGTAAAACAGCATAAAAAAGACGAAATTTTATTATTCGTTTTTTTTTAATTTGCGTCTATTTGAACGATTTAACGATCTAAAATGCTTGAAAAAGATTAAGCAAAACAGCACGTTTTTAGCTTTAATCTGCGTTTTAACCCTAAAACAGCATAAAAACGACGAATTTTTTTTTATTCCTTTTTTTTTAATATTGCGTCTATTTGAACGATTTAAGATCTAAATTGCTTGAAAATGCTTATTTTTGAAAAAGCACGTTTTTTTTCTTTTAATCTGCGTTTTAGGTAAAAAAAGCATAAAAAACGAAAATTTTTTATTATTCGTTTTTATTAATATTGCGCATTTTAACGATTTCAACGATCAAAATGCTTAAAAAAAGATTATTTTAAAACAAAACAGCACGTTTTTGGGTTTAATCTGCGTTTTTTAAAGCGTAAAACAGCATAAAAAAGACGAATTTTTTTTTATTCGTTTTTTTTTAATATTTTTCTATTTGAACGATTTCAACGATCTAAAATGCTTGTGCTTATTTTAAAAAAAACAACGTTTTTTGCTTTAATCTGCGTTTTAACGCGTAAAAAAAGCATAAAAAAAGACGAAATTTTTTTTTATTCGTTTTTAAAAATATTGCGTCTATTTAAACGATTTCAACGATCTAAAATGCTTGAAAAATGATTATTTTAGCAAAACAGCACGTTTTTTAGTTTTTCTGCGTTTTTAACGCGTAAAAAAATAAAAACGACAATTTTTTTTATTTTTTTTTATTAATATTGCTCTATTTGAAGATTTCAACGATTAAAAAAGCTTTAAAAAGATTATTTTAGCAAAAAAAGACCTTTTTTAGTTTTAATCTGCGTTTTTCGCATAAAACAACATAAAACGACTTTTTTTTTTTATTCGTTTTATTAATATTGTTTATTTGAACGATTTCAACGATCTAAAATGCGAAATGCATTTTAGCAAACAGCACGTTTTGAGTTTTTAAACTGCGTTTTAACGCAAAAAAAGCATAAAAAAAGACAATTTTTATTATTCGTTTTTTTTTAATATTTTTATTTGAACGATTTCAACGATCAAAATGCTTGAAAATGCTTATTTTAGTAAAAAAGCACGTTTTTTGCTTTAATCTGCGTTTTAGGGGTAAAAACAAAACATAAAAAAAGTTTTTTTTATTCGTTTTTTTTTAATATTGCGTCTATTTTAACGATTTCAACGATCAAAATGTTGAAAATGATTATTTTAAAAACAGCAGTTTTGAGTTTTTAATCGCGTTTTTAACCCTAAAAAAAGCATAAAAAAGCAATTTTTTATTATTCGTTTTTTTTTAATATTGCGTCTATTTTAACGATTTCAGCGATATAAAATGCTTGAAATGCTTATTTTAGCAAAAAAGCACGTTTGAGCTTTAATCTGCGTTTTTTAAAGCGTAAAAACGCATAAAACGACAAATTTTATTATTTTTTTTTAATATTGCGTCTATTTGAACGATTTCAAAGATCAAAATGCTTGAAAATATTTTTTGCAAACCGCACGTTTAGCTTTAATCTGCGTTTTTTAAAGCGTAAAAAAACATAAAAACGACGTTTTATTATTCGTTTTTTAATATTGCTTCTTTTTGAACATTTCAACGATCTAAAATGCGAAAATGCAAAAAAAGCCTTTTTGAATTTGGGCACCCTGGTAAAATTTTAAAAAATCGTTTTTATACCATTTTCGTGGGTTTTCCAAAAAAAAACAACTAAATTTTCTTGTATCAAATAGTTTTGGTCACCCTTTTAAAAGAGTAGCCGCTCGGCAGTTGGATAGTTCATTTTATATTTAAACGCGTTTTCTCGAAACAGCTTTTTTCAATTTGCTGGCATGATTCCCGAAAAAAAGTCGATCCTTCAAATTTTTGCATCTCCTTTATATAGTTCTCCCTGAATCCAGTTTTTATCGATAAAAAATCTTTTGGCGGGCCAAAACCCCAAAATTTTGGGAAAAATTTTATCTTTTTATTAAAAAATGCCGCCTTTTTGTCAATTTTTGTTCGTCCAGGGTCCTGTATCGAAATATGTTGTAGTTTGGGAATGTTTTCTGTTTGGTTTTATCGGGGAGGCACAATCACGCCAGCGGGGAGGACTTTTTTTTTTGGCGCCCCAGGATCGGGGGTATTTCAAACAATTAATATTTTTTTTTCAAAAAAAATTTACGTATTCACAAAACATGTATAAAATATCTTCAAAATTTTAAATAGGTGGATTCACTGGGTTTTCCTTTATATTTAATTCAAAAAAAGGCCATTTTTTAAGTCGTCCCTAGGTGTGCCCTTAATCTCGTTTTAACGCGTAAAACACATAAAACGACGAATTTTTTTTATTGTTTTTTATTAATATTCGTCTTTTGAACGTTTTAAAGTCTAAAAAATTTTAAAAAAGATTATTTTGCAAAACAGCCCTTTTTGAGTTTTTAATCTGCGTTTTAACGCGTAAAAAAAGCATAAAACGACGAATTTTTATTATTCGTTTTTTTTTTAATATTGCGTCTATTTGAACGATTTTAACGATCTAAAATGTTGGAAAAAGATTATTTTAGCAAAACAACGTTTTGGTTTTAATCCGTTTTAACGCGAAACGCATAAAAAAGCGAAATTTTTTTTATTTGTTTTTTAAAATTTCTTCTATTTGAACGATTTCAACGATCTAAAAACAAAAACTTATTTTTTGCAAAACAGCACGTTTTTAGCTTTTAAACTGCGTTTTAACGCGTAAAACACTAAAACGCGTTTTATTTTTTGTTTTATTAATATTCGTCTATTTGAACGATTTCACGATCTAAAATGCAAAAGATTATTTACAAAACAGCCCTTTTGAGCTTTTAATCTGCGTTTTTAACCCTAAAACAGCATAAAACGACGAATTTTTTATTATTCCTTTTTTTTTAATATTGCGTCTATTTGAACGATTTCAACGATCTAAATTTCTTGAAAATGATTATTTTAGCAAAACAGCACCTTTTGAGTTTTAATCTGCGTTTTAGCGTAAAACAGCATAAAACGACGAATTTTTTATTATTCGTTTTTATTAATATTGCTTCTATTTGAACGATTTCAACGATCTAAAATGCTTGAAAATGCTTATTTTAGCAAAACAGCACGTTTTGAGCTTTAATCTGCGTTTTAACGCGTAAAACAGCATAAAACGACGAATTTTTTATTATTCGTTTTTATTAATATTGCTTCTATTTGAACGATTTCAACGATCTAAAATGCTTGAAAATGCTTATTTTAGCAAAACAGCACGTTTTGAGCTTTAATCTGCGTTTTAACGCGTAAAACAGCATAAAACGACGAATTTTTATTATTCGTTTTTATTAATATTGCGTTTATTTGAACGATTTAAACGATCTAAAATGCTTGAAAATGATTATTTAGCAAAACAGCACCTTTTGAGTTTTAATCTGCGTTTTAACGCGTAAAACAGCATAAAAACGACGAATTTTTATTATTCGTTTTTATTAATATTGCGTCTATTTGAACGATTTCAACGATCTAAAATGCTTGAAAATGATTATTTTAGCAAAACAGCACGTTTTGAGTTTTAATCTGCGTTTTAACGCGTAAAACAGCATAAAACGACGAATTCTTTATTATTCGTTTTTTATTAATATTGCTTCTATTTGAACGTTTCAACGATCTAAAAGGCTTGAAAATGCTTATTTTAGCAAAACAGCACGTTTGAGCTTTAATCTGCGTTTTAACGCGTAAAACAGCATAAAACGACGAAATTTTTATTATTCGTTTTTTATTAATATTGCGTCTATTTGAACGATTTCAACGATCTAAAATGCTTGAAAATGATTATTTTAGTAAAACAGCACGTTTTGAGCTTTAATCTGCGTTTTAACGCGTAAAACAGCATAAAACGACGAATTTTTATTATTCGTTTTTATTAATATTGCTTCTATTTGAACGATTTCAACTGATCTAAAATGCTTGAAAATGATTATTTTAGAGCAAAACAGCACGTTTTGAGCTTTAATCTGCGTTTTAACGCGCAAAACAGCATAAATACGACGAATTTTTATTATTCGTTTTTATTAATATTGCTTCTATTTGAACGATTTCAACGATCTAAAATGCTTGAATATGATTATTTTAGCAAAACAGCACGTTTTGAGCTTTAATCTGCGTTTTAACGCGTAAAACAGCATAAAAACGACGAATTTTTTATTATTCGTTTTTATTAATATTTCTTCTATTTGAACGATTTCCCAAAGATCTAAAATGCTTGAAAATGCTTATTTTAGCAAAACAGCACGTTTTGAGCTTTTAATCTGCGTTTTAACGCGAAAACAGCATAAAACGACGAATTTTTATTATTCGTTTTTTTTAATATTGCGTCTATTTGAACGATTTCAACGATCTAAAATGCTTGAAAATGATTATTTTAGCAAAACAGCACGTTTTGAGCTTTAATCTGCGTTTAACGCGTAAAACAGCATAAAACGACGAAATTTTATTATTCGTTTTTATTAATTGCTCTATTTGAACAATTTCAACGATCTAAAATGCTTGAAAATGATTATTTTAGCAAAACAGCACGTTTGAGCTTTAATCTGCGTTTTAACGCGTAAAACAACTAATAACGACGAAATTTTATTATTTGTTTTTATTAATATTGCGTCTATTAGAACAATTTCAACGATGTAAAATGCTTGAATATGATTATTTTAGCAAAACAGCACGTTTTGGAGCTTTAATCTGCGTTTTAACGCGTAAACAGCATAAAACGACAGATTTTTTTTATTCGTTTTTATTAATATTTCTTCTATTTGAACGATTTCGACGATCTAAATGCTTGAAAATGCTTATTTTTTGCAAAACAGCCCTTTTGAGCTTTAATCTGCGTTTTAACGCGTAAAACAGCATAAAACGACAGAAATTTTTATTATTCGTTTTTTTATTAATATTGCGTCTATTTGAACATTTCAACGATCTAAAATGCTTGAAAATGATTATTTTAGCAAAACAGCACGTTTGAGCTTTAATCTGCGTTTTTAAAGCGTAAAACAGCAACAAACGACGAATTTTTATTATTCGTTTTTTATTAATATTGGGGTCTATTTGAACGATTTCCCAAAGATCTAAATGCGAAAATGCTTATTTTAGCAAAACAGCACGTTTTGAGCTTTTTAAACTGCGTTTTAACGCGTAAAACAGCATAAAACGACAGAAATTTTATTATTCGTTTTATTAATATTGCGTCTATTTGAACGATTTCAACGATCTAAAATGCTTGAAAATGATTATTTTAGCAAAACAGCACGTTTTGAGCTTTAATCTGCGTTTTAACGCGTAAAACAGCATAAAACGACGAATTTTTATTATTCGTTTTTTTTTTAATATTGCTTCTATTTGAACGTTTCAGCGATCTAAAATGCTTGAAAATGCTTATTTTAGCAAAACAGCACGTTTTGGAGCTTTAATCCGTTTTAACGCGTAAAACAGCATAAAAACGACGAAATTTTTTTATTCGTTTTTATTAATATTGCGTCTATTTGAACGATTTCAACGATCTAAAAAAGGCGAAAATGATTATTTTAGCAAAACAGCACGTTTTGAGCTTTAATCTGCGTTTTAACGCGTAAAACAGCATAAAACGACGAATTTTTATTATTCGTTTTTATTAATATTGCTTCTATTTGAACGATTTCAGCGATCTAAAATGCTTGAAAATGCTTATTTTAGCAAAACAGCACGTTTTTTTTGCTTTAATCTGCGTTTTAACGCGTAAAACAGCTAAAAACGACGAAATTTTTATTATTCGTTTTATTAATATTGCGTCTATTTTAACGATTTCAACGATCTAAAATGCTGAAAAATGATTATTTTAGCAAAACAGCACGTTTTGAGCTTTAATCTGCGTTTTAACGCGTAAAACAGCATAAAAACGACAATTTTTTATTCGTTTTTATTAATATTTCTTCTATTTGAACGAATTCAACGATCTAAAATGCTTGAAATGCTTATTTTAGCAAAACAGCCGTTTGTTGCTTTAATCTGCGTTTTAACGCGTAAACGCTATAAAACGACGAAATTTTTATTATTCGTTTTTTATTAATATTGCGTCTATTTGAACGATTTCAGCGATCTAAAATGCTTGAAAATGATTATTTTAGCAAAACAGCACGTTTTGAGCTTTAATCTGCGTTTTAACGCGTAAAACAGCATAAAACGACGAATTTTTTATTATTCGTTTTTATTAATATTGCGTCTATTTGAACGATTTCAACGATCTAAAATGCTTGAAAATGATTATTTTAGCAAAACAGCCCTTTTGAGTTTTAATCTGCGTTTTAACGCGTAAAACAGCATAAAAACGACGAATTTTTATTATTCGTTTTTATTAATATTGCTTCTATTTGAACGATTTCAACGATCTAAAATGCTTGAAAATGCTTATTTTAGCAAAACAGCACGTTTGAGCTTTTAATCTGCGTTTTAACGCGTAAAACAGCATAAAACGACGAATTTTTATTATTCGTTTTTATTAATATTCTTCTATTTGAACGATTTCAACGATCTAAAATGCTTGAAAATGCTTATTTTAGCAAACGCACGTTTGAGCTTTAATCTGCGTTTTAACGCGTAAACACATAAAACGTACGATTTTTTATTATTCGTTTTTTTTATTAATATTGCGTCTATTTGAACGATTTAAACGATCTAAAATGCTTGAAAATGATTATTTTAGCAAAACACGCAGCCGAGTTTTAATCTGCGTTTTAACGCGTAAAACAGCATAAAACGACGATTTTTATTATTCGTTTTTATTAATATTGCGTCTTTTGAACGATTTCAACGATCTAAATGCTTGAAACTGATTATTTTAGCAAAACAGCCGTTTTGAGTTTTAATCTGCGTTTTAACGCGTAAAACAGCATAAAACGACAATTCTTTATTATTCGTTTTTATTAATATTGCTTCTATTTGAACGATTTCCAGCGATCTAAAAGCGAAATGCTTATTTTGAAACAGCACGTTTTGAGCTTTAATCTGCGTTTTAACCGTAAAAACGCATAAAACGACGAAATTTTTATTATTCGTTTTTATTAATATTGCGTCTATTTGAACGATTTCAACGATCTAAAATGCTTGAAAATGATTATTTTTTGCAATACAGCACGTTTTGAGCTTTAATCGCGTTTTAACGCGTAAAACAACATAAAAAAAGACAAATTTTTTTTTGTTCCTTTTTTTTATTAAATTCGTCTATTTGAACATTTCAAAAGTCTAAATTTT
>NW_027047705.1:0-13248 GCF_025399875.1 Dalotia coriaria
GAAAGATTTCAACGATCTAAAATGCTTGAAAAACTTATTTTTGCAAAAAACACGTTTTAGCTTTAATCTGCGTTTTAACGCGTAAACAGCATAAAAACGACGAAATTTTATTATTTGTTTTTTTTTTATTGCGTCTATTTGAACGATTTCAACGATCTAAAAGCGAAAATGCTTATTTTTTGCAAAACAGCACGTTTTGAGCTTTAATCTGCGTTTTAACGCGTAAAAAAGCATAAAACGACGAAAATTTTTTTTATTCGTTTTTTTTTTAATATTGCTCTATTTGAACGATTTCAACGATTTAAAATGCGAAAATGCTTATTTTAGCAAAACAGCACGTTTGAGCTTTAATCTGCGTTTTAACGCGTAAAACAGCATAAAAAAAGGGGAATTTTTTTTTATTCGTTTTTTATTAATATTGCTCTTTGAACGTTCACGATCTAAAATGTTGAAAATGCTTATTTTAGCAAAACAGCACGTTTTGAGCTTTATTCTGCGTTTTAACGCGTAAAACGCATAAAAACGACGAATTTTATTATTCGTTTTTTATTTTTATTTATTGGTCTATTTTAACGATTTCAACGATCTAAAATGCTTGAAAAAGCTTATTTTAGCAAAACAGCACGTTTTTAGCTTTAATCTGCGTTTTAACGCGTAAAACAGCATAAAACGACGAATTTTTATTATTCGTTTTATTAATATTGCTTCTATTTGAACGATTTCAACGATCTAAAATGCTTGAAAATGCTTATTTTAGCAAAACAGCACGTTTTGAGCTTTAATCTGCGTTTTAACGCGTAAAACAGCATAAAACGACGAATTTTTTTATTATTCGTTTTTATAATATTGCGTCTATTTGAACGATTTCAACGATCTAAAATGCTTGAAAATGCTTATTTTAGCAAAACAGCACGTTTTGAGCTTTAATCTGCGTTTTAACGCGTAAAACAGCATAAAACGACGAATTTTTTATTATTCGTTTTTTATTAATATTGCTTCTATTTGAACGATTTCAACGATCTAAAATGCTTGAAAATGCTTATTTTAGCAAAACAGCACGTTTTGAGCTTTAATATGCGTTTTAACGCGTAAAACAGCATAAAACGACGAATTTTTTATTATTCGTTTTTATTAATATTGCTTCTATTTGAACGATTTCAACGATCTAAAATGCTTGAAAATGCTTATTTTAGCAAAACAGCACGTTTTGAGCTTTAATCGCACGTTTAACGCGTAATACATATAAAAACGACAGATTTTTTTATTATTCGTTTTTTATTAATATTGCTTCTATTTGAACGATTTCAACTTGATCTAAAATTCACCCAGAAAATGCTTATTTTAGCAAAACAGCACGTTTGAGCTTTAATCTGCGTTTTAACGCGTGAAACAGCATAAAACGACGAATTTTTATTATTCGTTTTTATTAATATTGCGTCTATTTGAACGTTCAACGATCTAAAATGCCCGAAAAATGCTTATTTAGCAAAACAGCGCGTTTTTGAGCTTTTAATCTGCGTTTTAACGCGTAAGAGCAGCATAAAACGGCGAATTTTTTATTATTCGTTTTTGTTAATATTTGGCTTCTATTTGAACATTTCAACGCGATCTAAAATGTTTGAAAATGCTTATTTTAGCAAAACAGCGCGTTTTTTGAGGCTTTATTCCTATAGATTTTAACGCGTAAAACAGCATAAAAACGACGAAATTTTTATTATTCGTTTTTTATTTTTTATTGCGTCTGTTGAACGATTTCAACGATCTAAAATGCTTAAGTACTTATTTTAGCAAAACAGCACGTTTTGAGCTTTTAATCTGCGTTTTAACGCGTGCGCCAGAACAGCATAAAAACGACGAATTTTTTATTATTCGTTTTTTTATTAATGTATACTATTTGAACTATTTCAGCGATCTAAAATGCTTGAAAATGCTTATTTTAGCAAAAACAGCACGTTTTGAGCTTTAATCTGCGTTTTAACGCGTAAAAGTAACATAAAAACGACGGCATTTTATTATTCGTTTTTTTTTATTAATATTGCGTCTATTTGAACGATTTCAACGATCTAAAATGCTTGAAAATGCTTATTTTAGCAAAACAGCACGTTTTGAGGTTTTAATCTGCGTTTTTAACGCGTAAAACAGCATAAAACGACGAATTTTTATTCGTTTTATTAATATTGCTTCTGTTGAACGTTCAACCATCTAAAATGCTTGAAAATGCTTATTTTAGCAAAACAGCACGTTTGAGCTTTAATCTGCGTTTAACGCGTAAAACAGCATAAAACGACGAATTTTTTATTATTCGTTTTTTATTAATATTGCTTCTATTTGAACGATTTCAACGATCTAAAAATGCTTGAAATGCTTATTTTAGCAAAACGAAAGCACGTTTGAGCTTTAATCTGCGTTTTTAACGCGTAAAGAGCAACATAAAACGACGAATTTTTTTATTATTCGTTTTACTAATATTGCGTCTGTTGAACGATTTCAACGTCTAAAATGCTTGAAAAGTAGCATTTTGTAGCAAAACAGCGCGTTTGAGCTTTAATCTGCGTTTAACGCGTAAAACAGCATAAAACGACGGAATTTTTTATTATTCGTTTTATTAATATTCTTCTATTTGAACGGTTCAACGATCTAAATAGCGAAAATGCTTATTTTAGCAAAACAGCACGTTTTGAGCTTTGTATGCGTTTTAACGCGTAAAACAGCATAAAACGACGAATTTTTTTATTATTCGTTTTTTTATTAATATTGCTTCTATTTGAACGATTTCCAACGATCGTGCTTGAAAATAAACATTTTTGGCAAAACAGCGTTTGAGCTTTAATCTGCGTTTTAACGCGTAACAGCATAAAAGCGACAGATTTTTTATTATTCGTTTTTTATTAATATTGCGTCTATTTTGAACGATTTCAACGATTTAAGATGCTTGAAAATGCTTATTTTAGCAAAACAGCGTTTGAGCTTTTAATCTGCGTTTTAACGCGTAAAACAGCATAAAACGGCAATTTTTTATTATTCGTTTTATTAATATTGCTTCTGTTGAACGATTTTCAACGATCTAAATGGCGAAAATGCTTATTTTAGCAAAACAGCACGTTTTGAGCTTTTATTCTGCGTTTAACGCGTAAAAACAACATAAAACCGACGAATTTTTTTATTATTCGTTTTTATTAATATTGAGTCTATTTGAACGATTTCCAGCTATCTAAAATGCTTGAAAATGCTTATTTTAGCAAAACAGCACGTTTGAGCTTTCATCTGCGTTTTAACGCGTAAAACAGCATAAAACGACAGGGTACATTATTCGTTTTTTTTAATATTGCTTCCTATTTGGCGGAACGATTTCCAGCGATCTAAAAATGCTTGAAAATGCTTGTTGCTTAAAACTGCACGTTTTGAGCTTTTAATCTGCGTTTTATCGCGTAAAACAACATAAAACGACGAATTTACATTATTCGTTTTATTAATATTGCGTCTATTTGAACGATTTCAGCGATCTAAAATGCTTAGAAAATGCTTATTTTAGCAAACGGCACGTTTGAGCTTTTATTCTGCGTTTTAACGCGTAAAACAGGATAAAACGACGAGATTTTTATTATTCGTTTTTATTTTTATTGCGTCTATTTAAGACGATTTCAACGATCTAAAAGCGAGAAAATGCTTATTTTAGCAAAACAGCACGTTTTGGAAGGGCTTTTAATCGCCGCGTTTAACGCGTAAAACAGCAGCAAAACGACGAATTTTTATTATTCGTTTTTTATTAATGTGGCTTCTGTTGAACGATTTCAACGATTTAAAATGCTTGAAATGCTTATTTTGTAAAACAGCACGATTTGAGCTTTTAATCTGCGTTTTAACGCGTAAAACAACATAAAACGACGAGGAGAATTTTTATTATTCGTTTTTTATTAATAATGCATCTATTTGAACAGTTCAACGATCTAAAATGCTTGAAAATGCTTATTTTAGCAAAACAGCACGTTTGAGCTTTTATTCTGCGTTTAACGCGTAAAACAACATAAAAACGACAAGAAATTTTATTATTATTCGTTTTTTATTTTTAGTATTGTCTATTTGAACAATTTCAACGATCTAAAATGCTTGAAAATGCTTATTTTAGCAAAACAGCACGTTTTTGAGCTTTAATCTGCGTTTAACGCGTAATACAGCATAAAACGACGAATTTTATTATTCGTTTTTATTAATAATGCTTCTATTTGAACGATTTCAACGAATACAAATGCTTGAAAATGCTTATTTTAGCAAAACAGCGCGTTTTGAGCTTTTAATCATGCGTTTAACGCGTAAAACAGCATAAAAACGGCGAATTTTTATTATTCGTTTTTATTAATATTGCTTCTATTTGAACGATTTCAACGATCTAAAATGTTTGAAAATACTTATTTTAGCAAAACAGCACGTTTTGAGCTTTATTCTGCGTTTTTAGCGGCGTAAAACAGCACATAAAACGGCAAAATTTTATTGTCGTTTTTATTTTTATGGCGTCTATTTGAACGATTTCAACGTCTAAAATGCTTGAAAATGCTTATTTATTTTAGCAAAACAGCACGTTTTGAGCTTTAATCTGCGTTTTAACGCGTAAAACGGCATAAAAACGACGAATTTTTATTCGTTTTTATTAATATTCAGCACCTATTTGAACGGTTCAACGATCCTAAAATGCTTGCCGAAAATGCTTATTTTAGCAAAACAGCACGTTTTTGAGCTTTAATCTGCTGCCGTTTTAACGCGTAAACAGCATAAAACGACGAAATTTACATTATTCGTTTTTTATTAATATTGCGTCTGTTGAACGGTACAACGATATACGTGCTTGAAATGCTTATTTTAGCAAAACAGCGCACGTTTGAGTTTAATCTGCGTTTTAACGCGTAAAAAGCATAAAAGGCTTGACGAATTTTTTATTATTCGTTTTATTAAGCAACTTCTATTTGAACCGATTTCAACGATCTAAAATGCTTGAAAATGCTGCTTTATTTTAGCAAAACAGCATATTTTGAGGTTTAATCTACGTTTAACGCGCTGAAACAGCATAAAACGACGAAATTTTTGGTAATCGTTTTTATTAATAATGCGTCTATTTGAACGATTTCCAACGATCTAAAATGCTTGAAAATGTATTTTAGCAAAACAGCACGTTTGAGTTTTAATCTGCGTTTAACGTAAAACAGCATAAAACGACGGTACGCTATTCACGTTTTTTTTATTAATATTGCTATTTGAACGATTTCAACGATCACAAAATGCTTGAAGAAAATGCTTATTTTAGCGAAACAGCGCGTTTTTGAGCTTTTAATCTGCGTTTTAACGCGTAAAACAGCATAGAACGACGAATTTTTATTATTCGTTTTTATTAATATTGCTTCTATTTGAACGATTTTCAACGATCCTAAAATGCTTGAAAATGCTTATTTTATAAAGCAGCGTTTGAGCTTTAATCGTTTTAACGTAAAACGCTTTATAAAAACGACGGAATTTTTTATTATTCGTTTTTTGATTAATATTGCGTCTGTTGAACGATTTCAGCGATCTAAAATGTGAAAATGCTTATTTTAGCAAAACAGCACGTGTTGAGCTTTTAATCTGCGTTTAACGCGTAAAACAGCATAAAACGACGAATTTTTTATTATTCGTTTTTATTAATATTGCTTCTATTTGAACGATTTCAGCGATCTAAAATGCTTGAAAATGCTTATTTTAGCAAAACAGCACGTTTTGAGCTTTATTCACGGCGTTTCGCGTAAACAGCATAAAGCGACGAATTTTTTTGTTATTCGTTTTTTATTAATATTGCTTCTATTTGAACGATTTCCAGCGATCTAAAATGCTTGAAAATGCTTATTTTAACGAAACGGCACGTTTTGAGCTTTAATCTGCGTTTTTTAACTCGTAAAACAGCATAAAACGACGAATTTTGATATTCGTTTTTTCAGTAATATTGCTTCAGACTTGATTTCAACGATCTAAAATGCTTCAAAATGCTTTATTTTAGCAAAACGTTTGAGCTTTAATCTGCGCGTTTTTAACGCGTAAAACAGCATAAAACGACGAATTTTTACATTATTCGTTTTATTAATATACGCGTCTGTTGAACGATTTAACGATCTAAAATGGCAGTACTTATTTTAGCAAAACAGCACGTTTTGAGCTTTTGCAATCTGCGTTTTTTAACGCGTAAAACATAAAAACGACGGGTACATTATTCGTTTTGTATTATTGCTTCTATTTGAACGATTTCAGCGATCTAAAATGGCGAAAATGCTGTTGCCCAGCAAAACAGCGCGTTTTGAGCTTTATTCTGCGTTTAACGCGTAAACAGCATAAAAATGACGAATTTTTATTATTCGTTTTATTAATATTGCTTCTATTTAAAACGGTTACCAGCGATCTAAAATGCTGAAAATGCTTATTTTAGCAAAACAGCACGTTTTTGAGCTTTAATCTGCGTTTAGCGCGGCAACATAAAACGACGAAAGAAATTTTTGTGTTTTATTAATATTGCGTCTATTTGAACGATTTCAACGATCTAAAATGCTTGAAAATGCTTATTTTAGCAAAACAGCACGTTTTGAGCTTTTGTTCTGCGTTTTAACGCGTAAAGCAGCATAAAAACGACAGGGGTACGTAGTGGTTTTATTTTTTATTGCGTCTATTTGAACGATTTAACGATCTAAAAGCGAAAATGCTTATTTTAGCAAAACAGCACGTTTGGGCTTTAATCTGCGTTTTAACGCGTAAAACAGCGTAAAACGACCGGGTACATATTATTCGTTTTTATTAATATTGCGTCTATTTGAACGATTTCCAGCGATCTAAAATGCTTGAAAATGGCAGTACAGCAAAACAGCACGTTTTGAGCTTTAATCTGCGTTTTAACGAGTAAAACAGCATAAAACTGACGAATTTTTATTGTTCGTTTTTATTAATATTGCTTCTATTTGAACGGTAGTTTAACGTCTAAAATGGTGCTTTATTTTTAGCAAAACAGCACGTTTTGAAGCTTTTATTCTGCGTTTTAACGCGTAAAACTAACATAAAACGGCGAAATTTACATTATTCGTTTTTATTTTTGTGCGCGTCTGTTGAACGATTTCAACGATCTAAAATGCTTGAAAATGCTTGTTTAGCAAACAGCACGTTTTGAGCTTTAATCTGCGTTTTTCACGCGTAAAACAACATAAAACGACGAATTTTTATTATTCGTTTTTTACCATTCGTATTGGCTTCTGTTGAACTGATTTCGGCGATCACAAAATGTTTGAGAAAGTGCTTATTTTAGCAAAACAGCGGCACGTTTTGGGCTTTTATTCTGCGTTTTAACGCGTAAAACAGCATAAAACGTGAAATTTTTATTATTCGTTTTTTTATTTTTATTGCGTCTATTTGAACGATTTCAGCGATCTAAAATGCTTGAAAATGCTTATTTTAGCAAAACGGCACGTTTGAGCTTTAATCTGCGTTTTAACGCGTAAAACAGCATAAAACGACGAATTTTTGGTATTCGTTTTTACAGTAATATTGCTTCTATTTAGCGAACGATTTCAGCGATCTAAATGCTTGAGAAAATGCTTATTTTAAGCAAAACAGCACGTTTTGAGCTTTAATCTGCGTTTTAACGCGTAAAACAGCATAAACGGCAAAATTTTTATTATTCGTTTTTTATTAATATTTAGCTTCTATTTGAACGATTTCAACGATCTAAAATGCTTGAAAATGCTTATTTAGCAAGACAGCACGTTTGAGCTTTAATCTGCGTTTTAGCGCGTAAAACAGCATAAAACGACGAATTTTTATTGATTCGTTTTTATTAATGTTGCTTCTATTTGAACAGTTCAACGATCCTAAAATGCTTGAAAATGCTTATTTTAGCAGCAAAAACAGCACGTTTTGAAGGCATCTGCGTTTAACGCGTAAAACAACATAAAACGACAGATTTTTATTATTCGTTTTTATTAATATTAGCTACCTATTTGAACGATTTCAACGATCTAAAATGCTTGAAAATGCTTATTTTAGCAAAACAGCGTTTTTGAGCTTTATTCTGCGTTTAACGCGTAAAACAGCATAAAAACGACGAAATTTTTATTATTCGTTTTTATTTTTGTGCGCGTCTATTTGAACGATTTCAACGATCTAAAATGGCAGAAAATGCTTGTTGCCAGCAAAACAGCGTTTTGAGCTTTTAATCTGCGTTTTAACGTAAAACAGCATATAAAACGACGAATTTTATTATTCGTTTTTATTAATATTGCTTCTATTTGAACGATTTCAACGATCTAAAATGGCAGAAAATGCTTATTTTAGCAAAACAGCACGTTTTATGAGCTTTAATCCGTTTTAACGCGTAAAAACAACATAAAACGACGAAATTTTTATTATTCGTTTTTATTAATATTGCTTCCTATTTGAACGATTTCAACGATCGTCTTGAAAATGCTTATTTTAGCAAGACAGCACGTTTGAGCTTTAATCTGCGTTTTAACGCGTAAAACAGCATAAAACGACGAATTTTTTATTATTCGTTTTTTATTAATATGCTTCTATTTGAACGGTGATTTCCAACGATCACAAAATGCTTAGCGAAAATACTTATTTTAGCAAAACAGCACGTTTTGAGCTTTAATCTGCGTTTTAACGCGTAAAACAGCATAAAACGACAATTTTATTATTCGTTTTTATTAATATTGCTTCTATTTGAACGATTTCAACGATCTAAATGCTTGAAATGCTTATTTTAGCAAAACAGCACACGTTTGAGCTTTATTCTGCGTTTTTAACGCGTAAAACAGCATAAAACGACAATTTTTTATTATTCGTTTTTTAGTAATATTGCGTCTGTTGAACGATTTCCAGCGATCTAAAATGCTTGAAAATGCTTATTTTAGCAAAACAGCACGTTTTGAGCTTTAATCTGCACCCAACGCGTAAAAACAACATAAAAACGACGAAATTTTTTATTATTCGTTTTTTTTTTTAATATTGCTTCTATTTGAACGATTTCAACGATCTAAAAATGCTTGAAAATGTATTTTAGCAAACAGCACGTTTTGAGCTTTAATCTGCGTTTTAACGCGTAAAACAACATAAAACTGACGAATTTTTTATTATTCGTTTTATTAATATTGCGTCTATTTGAACGGTTTACCAGCGATCTAAAATGCTTGAAAATGCTTATTTTAGCAAAACAGCACGTTTTGAGCTTTATTCTGCACGTTTTAACGCGTAAAACAACATAAAACGACGAAATTTTTTATTATTCGTTTTTATTTTTATTGCGTCTATTTGAACGATTTCAATGATCTAAAAAGCTTGAAAATGCTTATTTTAGCAGCAAAACAGCACGTTTTGAGCTTTAATCTGCGTTTTAACGCGTAAAACATAAAACGACGAATTTTTTATTATTCGTTTTTTATTAATATTGCTTCTATTTGAACGATTTCAGCGATTTAAATGCGCGAAAATGCTTATTTGTAAAACAGCACATTGGGCTTTAATCTTCGTTTTAACGCGTAAAACAGCGCAAAACGACAGAAATTTTATTATTCGTTTTATTAATATTGCGGCTATTTGAACGATTTTCAGCGATCACAAAATGCTTGAAAAAGCTTATTTTTAGCAAAACAGCACGTTTTGAGCTTTATTCTGCACGTTTTTAGCAGCGTAAAACAACATAAAACGACAAAATTTTTATTATTCGTTTTTATTTTATTGGAGTCTATTTGAACGATTTCAACGATCTAAAATGTAATGCTTATTTTAGCAAAACAGCACGTTTGAGCTTTTAATCTGCGTTTTAACGCGTAATACAGCATAAAACGACGTTTTTATTTATTCGTTTTTAATAATATTGCTTCCTGTTTGAACGATTTCGCGATCTAAAATGGCGAAAATGCTTATTTTAGCAAAACAGCACGTTTGCAGGCTTTGAAATGCGTTTAAACGCGTAAACAGCATAAAACGGCGAAATTTTTATTGTCGTTTTATTAATAATGCGTCTATTTGAACGATTTCCAACGATAAAATGCTTGAAAATGCTTATTTTAGCAAAACAGCACGTTTTGAGCTTTTTAAACTGCGTTTTTAAAGCGTAAAACAGCATAAAAACGACGAAATTTTTTTTATTCGTTTTTATTAATTGCTTCTATTTGAACGATTTCACGATCAAATGCTTGAAAATGCTATTTTGCCCAAAAAGCACGTTTTTAGCTTTAATCTGCGTTTTAACGCTAAAACAGCATAAAAACGACGAATTTTTATTATTCGTTTTATTAATATTGCTTCTATTTGAACGATTTCAACGATCTAAAATGCTTGAAAATGCTTATTTTAGCAAAACAGCCGTTTTGGCTTTAACTGCGTTTTAACGCGTAAAACAGCATAAAACGACGAAATATTTATTATTCGTTTTTTAATATTGTTCTATTTGAACGATTTCACGATCTAAAATGCTTGAAAATGCTTATTTTAGCAAAAAAGCACGTTTTGAGTTTTTAAACTGCGTTTTAACGCGTAAAACAGCATAAAACGACGAATTTTTATTATTCGTTTTATTAATATTTCGTCTATTTGAACGATTTCAACGATCTAAAATCCTTGAAAATGCTTATTTTAGCAAAAAAGCACGTTTTGAGCTTTATTCTCGTTTTAACGCGTAAAACAGCATAAAACGACGAATTTTATTATTCGTTTTTTTTTAATATTGCTTCTATTTGAACGATTTCAACGATCTAAAAAAGCTTGAAAATGCTTATTTTAGCAAAACAGCACGTTTTGACTTTAATCTGCGTTTAAACGCGTAAAACACATAAAAACGACGAATTTTTATTATTCGTTTTTTTTAATTGCGTCTATTTGAACGATTTCAACGATCTAAAATGCTTGAAAATGCTTATTTTAGAAAACAGCACGTTTTGAGTTTAATCCGTTTAACGCTAAAACAACATAAAACGGCGAATTTTATTTTTCGTTTTTATTAATATTGCTTATTTGAACGATTTCAACGATCTAAAATGTTTGAAAATGCTTATTTTAGCAAAAACAGCACGTTTGAGCTTTTATTCCGCGTTTTAACGCGTAAAACACATAAAACGCGAAATATATTCGTTTTTTATTTTATGGCGTCTATTTGAAACGATTTCAACGATTAAAATGCGAAAATGCTATTTTAGCAAAACAGCACGTTTTTAGCTTTTAATCGCGTTTTAACGCGTAAAACACATAAAAACGACGAATTTTTTATTATTCGTTTTTATTAATATTGCTTCTATTTGAACGATTTCAACGATTAAAATGCTTGAAAATGCTTATTTTAGCAAAACAGCACGTTTTGAGCTTTAATCTCGTTTAACGTAAAACAGCATAAAACGACGAATTTTTTATTCGTTTTTATTAATATTGCGGCTATTTGAACGGATTTCAACGATCTAAAATCTGAAAATGCTTATTTTAGCAAAACAGCACGTTTGAGCTTTATTCTGCGTTTTAACGCGTAAAACAGCATAAAACGACAAAATTTTTATTATTCGTTTTTTATTTTTATTGGTCTATTTGAACGATTTCAACGATCTAAAAAGCGAAAATGCTTATTTTACAAAACAGCACGTTTTGAGCTTTAATCTGCGTTTTAACGCGTAAACAGCATAAAACGACGAATTTTTTATTTTTTTTATTAATATTGCTTCTATTTGAACGATTTCAACGATTAAAATGCTTGAAAATGCTTATTTTAGCAAAACAGCACGTTTGAGCTTTAATCTGCGTTTTAACGCGTAAAACAGCATAAAAACGACGAAATTTTTATTATTCGTTTTTTATTAATATTGCGTCTATTTGAACGATTTCAACGATCTAAAATGCTTGAAAAATGCGCAAAACAGCCCTTTTTAGTTTTTTTTCGGGGTTTTAACGCGTAAAACAGCAAAAACGACAATTTTTTTTTTCGTTTTTTTTTTAATATTGCGCTTTTAAACGATTTCAACGATCTAAAATGCGAAAAAGCTTATTTTAGCAAAACAGCCCTTTTGGCTTTTATTCGCGTTTTTAAAGCGAAAAAACATAAAACGACAAATTTTTTTTTTTTCGTTTTTATTTTTTTGCGTCTTTTGAAGATTTCAACGTCTAAAAGCTTGAAAATGTTTTTTTAGCAAAACAAAAACGTTTTGAGCTTTAATCTCGTTTTAACGCGTAAAAAAACATAAAAACGACGTTTTTTTTTATTCGTTTTTTTTTTAATATTTTCAATTTAACATTTCAACGTTTAAAATGCTTGAAAATGCTTATTTTAGCAAAACAGCACGATTTGAGCTTTAATCTGCGTTTTTAAACCCTAAAAAAACATAAAACGACGAAATTTTTTTTTTTCGTTTTTATTAATATTGCGTCTATTTGAACGATTTCACGATCTAAAATGCTGGAAAATGCTTATTTTAAAAAACAGCACGTTTTGAGCTTTAACGGCGTTTTTAAAGCGTAAAAGACATAAAAATGACGAATCTTTTATTATTGTTTTTTTTTTAAATTTGCTTCAAAAACATTTCAACGATCTAAAAAGCTTAAAATGCTTTTTTTCAAAACAGCAGTTTGAGCTTTTTCTGCGAACGCGTAAAACAGCATAAAAAAGACGAATTTTTTTTTATTCGTTTTTATTAATATTGCGTCTATTTGAACGATTTCAACGATCTAAAATGCTTTTGGCTTTTAAAACAAAACAGCACGTTTATTTATTTCGTTTCGCGTAAAAAAGCTAAAACGACGGGTTTTTTTTTTTTCGTTTTTATTTTTTCTCTTTTGAACGATTTCAACGATCTAAAAACCTTGAAAAAGCTTATTTTTTTCAAAAAGAGTTTGAGCTTTAATTTCGTTTTAACGCGTAAAACAACTAAAAACGACAATTTTTTTATTCGTTTTTTTTTAATTTTGCTTCAATTTGAAAGATTTCAACGTTTAAAATCGAAAATGCATTTTAG
The DNA here is from genome assembly GCF_025399875.1 of Dalotia coriaria. Classification (NCBI taxonomy): domain Eukaryota; kingdom Metazoa; phylum Arthropoda; class Insecta; order Coleoptera; family Staphylinidae; genus Dalotia; species Dalotia coriaria. The sequence goes on from NW_027047705.1 coordinate 12,993, forward strand.
CAAAAAACAGCACGATTTGGTTTAATCTGCGTTTTTTAAAGCGTAAAACACATAAAACGACGAAATTTTTTTTATTCGTTTTTATTAATTTGGTCTATTTGAACATTTCAACGTTAAAATGCTGGAAAATGCTTATTTTAGCAAAACAGCCCTTTTTGGGTTTTTTTTTCGTTTTTAAAGCGTAAAACAGCATAAAACGACGAAATTTTTTTTTATTCGTTTTTTATTTAAAATTGCGTCTATTTGAACGATTTCC
>NW_027047706.1:0-13244 GCF_025399875.1 Dalotia coriaria
TGGTTTTTCCGGGTTTTTTTCCCCGCATAAAAGACGAATTTTTATTATTCGTTTTTATTAAATTGCCTATTTAACGATTTCAACGATCAAAATGCTTGAAAATGCTTATTTTAGCAAAACAGCACGTTTTGAGCAATCGGGTTTTTTAAAGCGTCACATAAAACGACGAATTTTTTTTATTCGTTTTTATTAATATTGCGTCTTTTGAACGATTTCAACGATCTAAAATCTTGAAAATGCTTATTTTTGCAAAAAAGCCCTTTTGAGTTTTTAAACGCGTTTTAACGCGAAAACAGCATAAAACGACAATTTTTTTATAGTTTTTATTAATATTGCGACTATTTGAACGATTTCAACGATCTAAAATGCTTGAAAATGCTTATTTTAGCAAAACAGCACGTTTTGAGCTTTTTTCTGCATTTTAACCCTAAACAGATAAAAAAGACGAAATTTTTATTATTCGTTTTTTTTTTTATTGCGTCTTTTGAACGATTTCCATCTAAAATGCTTGAAAATTTTATTTTAGAAAAAAAGCACGTTTTGATTTTTAATCTGCGTTTTAACGCGTAAAAAACATAAAAAAAAAGAAATTATTCGTTTTTATTAATTTGTTTATTTGGGAAAGACCAACGATCTAAAATGCTTGAAAATGTTTTTTTTTAGCAAAACAGCACGTTTTTAGCTTTAATCTGCGTTTTTAAAGCGTAAAACGAATAAAAACGACGGGAATTTTTTTTATTCGTTTTTATTTAAAATTGCGTCTATTTAAGGTTTCAACGATCTAAAATGCTTGAAAATGCTTATTTTAGCAAAACAGGGGTTTTGAGTTTTTAAACGGCGTTTTTCCCAAAAAAGCATAAAACGACGAAATTTTTATTATTCGTTTTTATTAATATTGCTTCATTTGAACGATTTCAACGATCTAAAATGCGAAAATGCTTATTTTAGCAAAAAAAGCCCTTTTCGTTTAATCTGCGTTTTAAGGTAAAAAACATAAAAAAAAACGAATTTTTTTATTGTTTTTTTTTTAATATTGTTTTTATTTGAACATTTTAACGATCTAAAATGCTTAAAAAGCTTATTTTAGCAAAAAAAGCACGTTTTGCGTTTTTAAACTGCGTTTTAACGCGTAAAAAGCATAAAACGCGAAATTTTTATTATTTTTTTTTTCTTAATATTCTTCTATTTGAACGATTTCAACGATCTAAAATGCTTGAAAATGCTTATTTTAGCAAAACAGCACGTTTCGTTTAATCTGCGTTTTTAAAGCGTAAAACAGCATAAAACCACGAATTTTTTTTTTGTTTTTTTTTAATATTGCTTCTATTTGAACGATTTCAACGATCTAAAATGCTTGAAAATGCTTATTTTAGCAAAACAGCACGTTTTGAGCTTTAATCTGCGTTTTTAAAGCGTAAAAAAAGCATAAAAAAGACGAAATTTTTAATTCGTTTTTTTTTAATAGTTTTTTTTGAACGATTTCAACGATCAAAAAAGCTTGAAAATGCTTATTTTCGCAAAACAGCACGTTTTGGGTTTAATCTGCGTTTTAACGCGTCAGCATAAAAACGACGAAATTTTTATTATTCGTTTTTATTAATATTGCGTCTATTTGAACGTGATTTCAACGATCTAAAATGCTTGAAAATTCTTATTTTAGCAAACAGCACGTTTTGAGCTTTAATCTGCGTTTAACGCGTAAAACAGCATAAAAACGACGAATTTTTTATTGTTCGTTTTTTATTAATATTGCTCTATTTGAACGATTTCAACGATCTAAAAGGCTTGAAAATGCTTATTTTAGCAAACAGCACGTTTTGAGCTTTAATCTGCGTTTTAACGCGTAAAACAGCATAAAAACGACGAATTTTTTATTATTCGTTTTTATTAATATTGCTTCTATTTGAACGATTTCAACGATCTAAAATGCTTGAAAATGCTTATTTTAGCAAAACAGCACGTTTTGAGCTTTTATTCTGCGTTTTAACGCGTAAAACAGCATAAAACGACGAAATTTTTATTATTCGTTTTTATTAATATTGCGTCTATTTGAACGATTTCAACGATCTAAAATGCTTGAAAATGCTTATTTTAGCAAAACAGCACGTTTTGAGCTTTTAATCTGCGTTTTTCGCGTAAAACAGCATAAAAATGACGAATTTTATTATTCGTTTTTATTAATATTGCGTCTATTTGAACGATTTCAACGATCTAAAATGCTTGAAAATGCTTATTTTCGCACAACAGCACGTTTTGAGCTTTAATCTGCGTTTTAACGCGTAAAACAGCATAAAACGACGAATTTTTTATTGTTCGTTTTTATTAATATTGCTTCTATTTGAACGATTTCAACGATCTAAAATGCTTGAAAATGCTTATTTTAGCAAAACAGCACGTTTTGAGTTTTAATCTGCGTTTTAACGCGTAAACAGCATAAAAACGACGAATTTTTTATTATTCGTTTTTATTAATATTGCTTCTATTTGAACGATTTCAACGATCTAAAAATGCTTGAAAATGCTTATTTTAGCAAAACAGCACGTTTTGAGCTTTAATCTGCGTTTTAACGCGTAAAACAGCATAAAACGACGAAATTTTTATTATTCGTTTTTATTAATATTGCGTCTATTTGAACGATTTCAACGATCTAAAATGCTTGAAAATGCTTATTTTAGCAAAACAGCACGTTTTGAGCTTTAATCTGCGTTTTTCGCGTAAAACAGCATAAAATGACGAATTTTTATTATTGTTATTTATTAACATTGCTTCTATTTAAACGATTTCAACGATCTAAAAGGCTTGAAAATGCTTATTTTAGCAAAACAGCACGTTTTGAGTTTAATCTGGCTTTTAACGCGTCAGCATAAAAACGACGAATTTTTATTATTCGTTTTTATTAATATTGCGTCTATTTGAACGATTTCAACGATCTAAAATGCTTGAAAATGCTTATTTTAGCAAAACAGCACGTTTTGAGTTTTAATCAGCGTTTTAACGCGTAAAACAGCATAAAAACGACGAAATTTTTATTATTCGTTTTTATTAATATTGCTACTATTTGAACGATTTCAACGATCTAAAATGCTTGAAAATGCTTATTTTAGCAAAACAGCACGTTTTGAGCTTTTAATCTGCGTTTTAACGCGTAAAACAGCATAAAAACGACGAATTTTTATTATTAGTTTTTATTAATATTGCGACTATTTGAACGATTTTAACGATCTAAAATGCTTGAAAATGCTTATTTTAGCAAAACAGCACGTTTTGAGCTTTATCGCATTTTAACGCGTAAACAGCATAAAAACGACGAAATTTTTATTATTCGTTTTTATTTATTGCGTCTATTTGAACGATTTCAACGATCTAAAATGCTTGAAAATTTTATTTTAGCAAAACAGCACGTTTTGAGCTTTTAATCTGCGTTTTAACGCGTAAAACAGCATAAAAAACGAATTTTTATTATTCGTTTTTATTAATATTGTTTTATTTGAACGACTTCAACGATCTAAAATGCTTGAAAATGCTTATTTTAGCAAAACAGCACGTTTTGAGCTTTAATCTGCGTTTTAACGCGTAAAACAGAATAAAAACGACGAAATTTTTATTATTCGTTTTTATTAATATTGCTTCTATTTGAACGATTTCAACGATCTAAAATGCTTGAAAATGCTTATTTTAGCAAAACAGCACGTTTTCAGCTTTAATCTGCGTTTTAACGCGTAAAACAGCATAAAAACCACGAATTTTTATTATTCGTTTTTATTAATATTGCTTCTATTTGAACGATTTCAACGATCTAAAATGCTTGAAAATGCTTTTTTTTTGCAAAACAGCACGTTTTGAGCTTTAATCGCGTTTTAACGCGTAAACAGCTAAAAACGACGAAATTTTTATTATTCGTTTTTATTAATATTGCTTCTTTGGGAAAGATTTCAACGATCTAAAATGCTTGAAAATGCTTATTTTAGCACAAACAGCACGTTTTGAGCTTTAATCTGCGTTTTAACGCGTAAAACAGCATAAAAACGACGAATTTTTATTGTTCGTTTTTTATTAATATTTCTATTTGAACGATTTCAACGATCTAAAATGCTTGAAAATGCTTATTTTAGCAAAACAGCACGTTTTGAGCTTTAATCTGCGTTTAACGCGTAAAAACAGCATAAAAAAGACGAATTTTTATTATTCGTTTTTATTAATATTGCTTCTATTTGAACGATTTCAACGATCTAAAAATGCTTGAAAATGCTTATTTTAGCAAAACAGCACGTTTTGAGCTTTTTTTCTGCGTTTTAACGCGTAAAACAGCATAAAAGACGAATTTTTATTATTCGTTTTTATAATATTGCGTCTATTTAAACGATTTCAACGATCTAAAATGCTTGAAAATGCTTATTTTAAAAAACAGCACGTTTTGAGCTTTAATCTGCGTTTTCGCGTAACAGCATAAAAATGACGAATTTTTATTATTCGTTTTTATTAATATTGCGTCTATTTAAACGATTTCAACGATCTAAAATGCTTTTAAAATGCTTATTTTAGCAAAACAGCACGTTTTGAGCTTTAATCGCGTTTTAACGCGTAACAGCATAAAACGACGAATTTTTATTATTCGTTTTTATTAATATTGCGTCTATTTGAAACGATTTCAACGATTTTAAATGCTTGAAAATGCTTATTTTAGCAAAACAGCAACGTTTTGAGTTTTAATCAGCGTTTTAACGCGTAAAACAGCATAAAAACGACGAAATTTTTATTATTCGTTTTATTAATATTGCGTCTATTTGAACGATTTCAACGATCTAAAATGCTTGAAAATGCTTATTTTAGCAAAACAGCACGTTTTGAGCTTTAATCTGCGTTTTAACGCGTAAAACAGCATAAAAACGACGAAATTTTTATTATTCGTTTTTATTAATATTGCGGCTATTTGAACGATTTCAACGATCTAAAATGCTTGAAAATGCTTATTTTAGCAAAACAGCACGTTTTGAGCTTTTATCTGCATTTTAACGCGTAAAAAGCATAAAAACGACGAAATTTTTATTATTCGTTTTTATTAATATTGCGTTCTATTTGAACGATTTCAACGATCTAAAATGCTTGAAAATTCTTATTTTAGCAAAACAGCACGTTTTGAGTTTAATCTGCGTTTTAACGCGTAAAACAGAATAAAACAACGAATTTTTATTATTCGTTTTTATTAATATTGCTTCTATTTGAACGACTTCAACGATCTAAAAATGCTTGAAAATGCTTATTTTAGCAAAACAGCACGTTTTGAGCTTTAATCTGCGTTTTAACGCGTAAAACAGAATAAAAACGACGAAATTTTATTATTCGTTTTTATTAATATTGCGTCTATTTGAAGGATTTCAACGATCTAAAATGCTTGAAAATGCTTATTTTAGCAAAACAGCGCGTTTTGAGCTTTAATCGGCGTTTTAACGCGTAAAACAGCATAAAACGACGAAATTTTTATTATTCGTTTTTATTAATATTGTTTCTATTTGAACGATTTCAACGATCTAAAATGCTTGAAAATGCTTTATTTTAGCAAAACAGCAGTTTTGAGCTTTAATCTGCGTTTTAACGCGTAAAAAGTACATAAAACGACGAATTTTTATTATTCGTTTTTATTAATATTGTTTTATTTGAACGATTTCAACGATCTAAAATGCTTGAAAATGCTTATTTTAGCAAAACAGCACGTTTTGCGCTTTAATCTGCGTTTTAACGCGTAAAACAGCATAAAAACGACGAAATTTTTATTATTCGTTTTTTCTAATATTGCTTCTATTTGAACGATTTCAACGATCTAAAATGCTTGAAAATGCTTATTTTAGCAAAACAGCACGTTTTAGCTTTAATCAGCGTTTTAACGCGTAAAACAGCATAAAACGACGAATTTTTTATCATTCGTTTTTATTAATATTGCGTCTATTTGAACGATTTCAACTATCTAAAATCCTTGAAACTGCTTATTTTAAACAAAACAGACGTTTGAGTTTTAATCCGTTTTAACGCTAAAACAGCATAAAAACGACGAATTTTATTATTCGTTTTTATTAATATTGCGTCTATTTGAACGATTTCAACGATCTAAAATGCTCGAAAATGCTTATCTTAGCAAAACAGCACGTTTTGAGTTTTAATCTGCGTTTTAACGCGTAAAACAGCATAAAACGACGAATTTTTTTATTTCGTTTTATTAATATTGCTTCATTTTGAACGATTTCAACGATCTAAAATGCTTGAAAATGCTTATTTTAGCAAAACAGCACGTTTTGAGTTTAATCTGCGTTTTAACGCGTAAAACAGCATAAAACGACAAAATTTTTATTATTTGTTTTTATTAATATTGCGTCTATTTGAACGATTTCAACGATCTAAAATGCTTGAAAATGCTTATTTTAGCAAAGCAGCACGTTTTGCACTTTAATCGCGTTTTAACGCGTAAACAGCATAAAACGACGAATTTTTTATTATTCGTTTTTAATATTGCATCTATTTGAACGATTCAACGATCTAAAATGCTTGAAGATGCTTATTTTAGCAAACAGCACGTTTTGAGCTTTAATCGGCGTTTTAACGCGTAAAACAGCATAAAAAACGACATTTTATTATTCGTTTTTATTAATATTGCGTCTATTTGAACGATTTTAACGATCTAAAATGCTTAAAATGCTTATTTTAGCAAAACAGCACGTTTTGAGCTTTAATCAGCGTTTTAACGCGTAAAACAGCATAAAACGACGAAATTTTTATTATTCGTTTTTATTAATATTGCGTCTATTTGAACGATTTCAACATCTAAAATGCTCGAAAATGCTTATTTAGCAAAACAGCTAACGTTTTGAGCTTTAATCTGCGTTTTAACGCGTAAAACAGCATAAAACGACGATTTTTATTATTCTTTTTATTAATATTGCTTCTATTTGAACGATTTCAACGATCTAAAATGCTTGAAAATGCTTATTTAGCAAAACAGCACGTTTTGAGCTTTTAATCTGCGTTTTAACGCGAAAACAGCATAAAAACGACAAAATTTTTATTATTTGTTTTTATTAATATTGCGTCTATTTGAACGATTTCAACGATCTAAAATGCTTGAAAATGCTTATTTTAGCAAAAGCAGCACGTTTTGCACTTTAATCTGCGTTTTAACGCGTAAAACAGCATAAAAACGACGAATTTTATATTCGTTTTTATCAATATTGCATCTATTTGAACGATTTCAACGATCTAAAATGCTTGAAGATGCTTATTTTAGCAAAACAGCACGTTTGAGTTTAATCGGCGTTTTAACGCGTAAAACAGCATAAAAGCGACGATTTTTTATTATTCGTTTTTATTAATATTGCTTCTATTTGAACATTTCAACGATCTAAAATGCTTGAAAATGCTTATTTTAGCAAACAGCACGTTTTGAGCTTTACTCTGCGTTTAACGCGTAAAACAGCATAAAACGACTATTATTATTCGTTTTTATTAAATTGCTTCTATTTGAACGATTTCAACGATCTAAAATGCTTGAAAATCTTATTTTAAGCAAACAGCACGTTTTGAGCTTTAATCTGCGTTTTAACGCGTAAAACAGCATAAACGACGATTTTTATTATTCGTTTTTATTAATATTGCTTTATTTGAACGATTTCAACGATCTATGCGAAAATGCTTATTTTAGAAACAGCGTTTTGAGCTTTACGCGTTTAACGCGTAAAACAGCATAATGACGAATTTTTTTATTCGTTTTATTAATATTGCTTCTATTTGAACGATTTCAACGATCTAAAATGCTTGAAAATGCTTTATTTTAAGCAAAAACAGCACGTTTTGAGTTTAATCTGCGTTTTAACGCTAAAACAGCATAAAAACGACGATTTTATTATTCGTTTTTATTAATATTGCGTCTATTTGAACGATTTCAACGATCTAAAATGCTTGAAAATGCTTATTTTAGCAAAACAGCACGTTTTGAGCTTTAATCGCGTTTTAACGCGTAAAACAGCATAAAAACGAGAATTTTATTATTCGTTTTATTATATTGCGTCTATTTAACGATTTCAACGATCTAAAATGCTGAAAATGCTTATTTTAGCAAAACAGCACGTTTTGAGCTTTAATCTGCGTTTTAACGCGTAAAACAGCATAAAAACGACGAATTTTTATTATTCGTTTTTATTAATATTGCGTCTATTTGAACGATTTTAACGACCTAAAATGCTTGAAAATGCTTATTTTAGCAAAACAGCACGTTTTGAGCTTTAATCAGCGTTTTAACGCGTAAAACAGCATAAAACGACGAAATTTTATTATTCGATTTTTATTAATATTGCGTCTATTTGAACGATTTCAACCATCTAAAATGCTCGAAAATGCTTATTTTAGCAAAACAGCACGTTTTGAGCTTTAATCCTGCGTTTTAACGCGTAAAACAGCATAAAACGACGAATTTTTATTATTCGTTTTTATTAATATTGCTTCTATTTGAACGATTTCAACGATCTAAAATGCTTGAAAATGCTTATTTTAGCAAAAACAGCACGTTTTGAGCTTTTAATCTGCGTTTTAACGCGAAAACAGCATAAAACGACAAAATTTTTATTATTTGTTTTTATTAATATTGCGTCTATTTGAACGATTTCAACGATCTAAAATGCTTGAAAATGCTTATTTTGCAAAGCTACACGTTTTGGACTTTAATCTGCGTTTTAACGCGTAAAACAGCATAAAACGACGAATTTTTATTATTCGTTTTATTAATATTGCATCTATTTGAACGATTTCAACGATCTAAAATGCTTGAAGATGCTTATTTTAGCAAAACAGCACGTTTTGAGCTTTAATCGGCGTTTTAACGCGTAAAACAGCTAAAAGCGACGAATTTTTTATTATTCGTTTTATTAATATTGCTTCTATTTTGAACAATTTCAACGATCTAAAATGCTTGAAAATGCTTATTTTAGCAAAACAGCACGTTTTGAGATTTTAATCTGCGTTTTAACGCGTAAAACAGCATAAAAACGACGAATTTTAATTATTCGTTTTTATTAATATTGCTCTATTTGAACGATTTCAACGATCTTAAAATGCTTAAAAATGCTTATTTTAGCAAAACAGCACGTTTTGAGTTTTAATCTGCGTTTTAACGCGTAAAACAGCATAAAACGACGATTTTTATTATTCGTTTTATTAATATTGCTTGTATTTGAACGATTTCAACGATCTAAAATGCTTGAAAATGCTTATTTTAGCAAAACAGCACGTTTTGAGCTTTAATCTGCGTTTTAACGCGTAAAACAGCATAAAACGACGAATTTTTATTATTCGTTTTTTATTAATATTGCTTTATTTGAACGATTTCAACGATTCTAAAATGCTTGAAAATGCTTATTTTAGCAAAACAGCAAGTTTTGAGCTTTATTCTGCGTTTTAACGCGTAAAAAAAGCATTTAAAAAAGACGAATTTTTTATTATTCGTTTTTTCTTTTTTTGCGTCTATTTGAACGATTTCCCAAAGATCTAAAAAAGCTTTGGAAAAATTTCTTATTTTAAAAAAAAACAGCACGTTTTGGTTTTTAACTGCGTTTTAAAAGAAAAACAAAACATAAAAAAGACGAATTTTTATTATTCGTTTTTTTTTAATATTGCGTCTATTTGAACGATTTTAACGACCCAAAATGCTTTGAAAATGTTTTTTTTAGCAAAACAGCACGTTTTGAGCTTTAAGCAGCGTTTTTAACGCGTAAAACAGCATAAAAAAGACGGGAAAATTTTTTTTGTTTGTTTTTATTAATATTTTCGTCCTTTTAAACGATTTCAAGATTAAAATGCTTGAAAATGCTTTTTTTTAGCAAAAAAGCACGGGTTTTTTTTTTTAATCTGCGTTTTTAAAGCGTAAAACAGCATAAAAAAGACGAATTTTTTTAAAAATTTGTTTTTTTAAAAATATTGTTTTTATTTGAACGATTTCAACGATCTAAAATGCTTGAAAATGCTTATTTTAGCAAAACAGCACGTTTTCAGTTTAATCTGCGTTTTAACGCGTAAAAAAAGCATAAAAAAAAAGAATTTTTTATTATTTTGTTTTTTTTAATATTTTCTTCTATTTAAAAGACTTCAACGATCAAAAAGCTTGAAAATGCTTATTTTAAAGGGAAAACAGCACGTTTTGAGTTTTTTTAATTTCGTTTTTAACGCGTAAAACAGAAAAAAAAAACGACGAAATTTTTATTATTCGTTTTTAAATATTGCGTCTATTTGAAGGGGTTTCAACGATCTAAAAAAGCTTGAAAATGTTTTTTTTAGCAAAACAGCACGTTTTATTTTTAAACTGCGTTTTTAACGCGTAAAAAAGCATAAGAACGACGAAATTTTTATTATTCCCTTTTTTTTTAATATTGCGTCTATTTGAAGATTTTCCAAAGATCTAAAAAAGCTTGAAAAAGCTTATTTTAGCAAAACAGCACGTTTTGAAAAATTACTCTGCGGGGTTTTTAAAGCGTAAAACAGCATAAAAAAACGTTTTTTATTATTCGTTTTTATTAATATTGCGTCTATTTGAACGATTTCCCGATCTTAAAAAAGCTTTAAAAAAGTTTTTTTAAAACAAAACGCCCGGGCTTTTAATCTGCGTTTTTAAAGAGTAAAAAAGCATAAAAACGACGAATTTTTTTTTATTCGTTTTTATTAATATTGCTTCTATTTGAACGGGTTTTAACGATCTGAAATGTTTTAAAATGCTTATTTTAGCAAAAAAGCACGTTTTGAGCTTTTTAAACTGCGTTTTAACGCGTCAAAAGGGATAAAAACGACGAAATCTTTTTTATTTTCCCCTTTTTATTAAATTGTTTATTTGAACGATTTCAACGATCTAAAAAAAGCTTGAAAAAAGCTTTTAAATTAAAAAAAAGCCCTTTTGACCTTTTTAAACTGCGTTTTTTTAACCCCGTAAAACAGCATAAAAAAAGTAAAGAAATTTTTTTTATTCGCTTTTTTTTAATATTTGGGCTATTTAACGGGTTTCAACGATCTAAAATGTTTTAAAAAAGCTTATTTTAGGGAAAACAGCACGTTTTGAACTTTAATCTGCGTTTTAACGCGTAAAACAGCCCTAAAAAAGACGAAATTTTTTATTATTTGTTTTTTTTTTAATATTGGTACATTTGAAAAAGGGTTTCAAAATCTTGCTTGAAAATTTTTTTTAGCAAAACAGCACGTTTTGAGTTTTTAAACTGCGTTTTAACCCTAAACAGCATAAAAACGACAAAATTTTTTTTAGTCGTTTTTTTTAATATTGTTTTTATTTGGGAAAGATTTCAACGATCTAAAAAGCTTGAAAAAAGCTTATTTTTGCAAAACAGTACGTTTTGAGTTTTTAAACTGCGTTTTTAAAGCGTAAAAACAAAACATAAAAAAAAGACGAAATTTTTTTTTATTCGTTTTTATTAATATTGCGTCTATTTAACTATTTCAACGATCTTTCTTGGATTATTTTTGCAAAAACCCGCACGTTTTTTGGGTTTTTAAACTGCGTTTTAACCCCGTAAAAAAGCATAAAAACGACGAATTTTTTTTTTTTCGTTTTTTTAAAAATTGTTTTTATTTTTAAACCGGGGTTTCAACGATCTAAAATGCTTGAAGATTTTTTTTAAAAACGCACGTTTTGAGTTTTTTAAACTGCGTTTTTAAAGCGTAAAAAAAAGCATAAAAAAGGCAAATTTTTTTTCGTTTTTTATTAATATTGTGTCTATTTGAAAAGATTTCAACGATTAAAATGCTTGAAAAAAGCTTATTTTAGCAAAACAGCACGTTTTGAGTTTTTAAACTGCGTTTTAACGGGGAAAAAAAGCATCCCCAAAAAATTTTTATTATTCCCTTTTTCAAATATTTCGTCTATTTAAAAGATTTCACCCGGGTCTAAAATGCTTGAAAATGCTTATTTTAGCAAAAAAAGCAGTTTTGAAATTTTTAAACTGCGTTTTAAACCCCCAAAAACAGCATAAAAAAAGGGCGAAATTTTTTTTATTCGTTTTTTAAAAAATCGCCTTTATTTTAAAAGATTTCAACGATCTTAAAATTTCTTGAAAATGATATTTTAGCAAAAAAAGAAGTTTTTAGTTTTAATCTGCGTTTTTCGCGTAAAACAGCATAAAAACGAATTTTTTTTTATTATTCGTTTTTTTTAATATTGCTTCTTTTTTTGAACGATTTCAACGATCTAAAAAAGCTTGAAAATGCTTATTTTAGCAAAACAGCACGTTTTGAGCTTTAATCTGCGTTTTAAAGCGTTCACATTGGGACGAAATTTTTTTTATTCGTTTTTATTAATATTGCGTCTATTTTAACGATTTCAAAAGATCTAAAAAAAAAATTTGAAAATGCTTTTTTTTAGCAAAAAGAACGTTTTGAGCTTTAATCTGCGTTTTTAAAGCGTAAAAAAAGCATAAAAAACCCCGAAATTTTTTTTTTATTTTGTTTTTATTAATATTGTTTTATTTGAAACGATTTCAACGATCTAAAATGCTTGAAACGCTTTTTTTAGCAAAACAGCACGTTTTGAGTTTTTAAACTGCGTTTTAACGCGTAAAACAGCATAAAAAAGACGAAATTTTTTTATTATTCGTTTTTTTTTTATTGCTTCTATTTGAAAAGATTTCCCAAAGATCTAAAAAAAGCTTGAAAATGCTTTATTTTTGCACAACAGCACGTTTTTAGCTTTTTAAACTGCGTTTTAACGCGTAAAACAGCATAAAAACGACGAATTTTTTTTTGTTCGTTTTTTTTTAATATTGCTTCTTTTTTGAACGATTTCAACGGGTCTAAAATGCTTGAAAATGCTTATTTTAGCAAAACAGCACGTTTTTAGTTTTTTTTCTGCGTTTTAACGCGTAAAAAAGCATAAAAAAGACGAATTTTTTTTTATTCGTTTTTTTTAATATTGTTTTTTATTTGAAAATTTCAACGATCTTTAAAAAGCTTTGAAAAGCTTATTTTAGCAAAACAGCACGTTTTGAGCTTTATTCTGCGTTTTAACCCTAAAACAGCATAAAAAAGACGAAATTTTTATTATTCGTTTTTATTAATATTGCGTCTATTTGAAAAAGGGTTTCAACGATCTAAAATGCTTGAAAATGCTTATTTTAGCAAAACAGCACGTTTTGAGCTTTAATCTGCGTTTTTCGCGTAAAACAGCATAAAAATGACGAATTTTTTATTATTCGTTTTTATTAACATTGTTT
>NW_027047707.1:0-13237 GCF_025399875.1 Dalotia coriaria
CTTAAAACATTAAGCGTAAATAAAACGAATAATAAAAACTTTAATTTTTTTCGTTAAAGCGTTTAAGCTCAAACGTCTAATTTTAAAATAAAAACTTTTCCTTTTGTAAAATGAATTTTAAATAAAGCATTTTAATAAATAGAAAATATTATCGTTAAACGTTAAATTTTGACGATTTAAGTAAAAGTGTTAAAGCTTAAATAAGTGCTTTTTCAAAAATTTTCAAATAGTTGAAATCGTTAAAATAGACGCAATATTAATAAAACGAATAATAAAAAATTTCGTCATTTTATGTGTTTTACGTTAAAACGCAGATTAAAAGCTCAAAACGTGCTGTTTTGCTAAAATAGCTTAAATTTTAGATCGTTGAAATCGTTGAAATAGACGCAATAATAAAAAAAACGAATAAAAAATTTCGTTTTTATGCTGTTTTACGCGTTAAAACGCAGAATAAAGCTAAACGTGCTGTTTTGCTAAAATAAGCATTTTCAACATTTTAGATCCGTTGAAATGTTCAAATAGAAGCAATATAATAAAAACAAAAATAAAAAATTTCGTTTTATGCTGTTTACGCGTTAAAACGCAGATTAAAGCTCAAAACGTGCTGTTTTGCTAAAATATGCATTTTCAAGCATTTAGATCGTTGAAATCGTTCAAATAGACGCAATATTAATAAAAACGAATAATAAAAATTTCGTCGTTTTTATGCTGTTTTACGCGTTAAAACGCAGAATAAACCAAAACGTGCTGTTTTGCTAAAATAAGCATTTTCAAGCATTTTCGATCGTTAAATGTCAAATAAAAATATAATAAAAAATTTTTTATGCGTTTTTCGCGTTAAAACGCAGATTAAAAGCTCAAAACGTGTTTTCTAAAAACATTTTCTTTTAACGTTGAAATCGTTCAAATAGAACGCAAAATTTAAAAAACAATATAATAAAACGATTTATTTTTTCGTTTTAGCGTTAACGCGTTAAAACGCTATTAAAGCTAAACGTGCTGTTTTGCTAAAATAAGCATTTTCAAATTTTGATCTTGAAATCGTTCAAATAGAAGCAATATGAATAAAAAACGAATAATAAAATTCTCTTTTAGCTGTTTTACGCGTTAAAAACGCAGATTAAGCAAAATGCGTTTTGCTAAAATAAGCATTTTCAAGCATTTTAGACGTTGAAATCGTTCAAATAGAAGCAATATTAATAAAACGAATAATAAAAATTCGTCGTTTTATGCTGTTTTACGCGTTAAAACGCAGATTAAAGCTCAAAACGTGCTGTTTTGCGAATAAGATTTTCAAGCATTTTAGATCGTTGAAATCGTTAAATAGACGCAATATTAATAAAAACGAATAATAAAAATTCGTGTTTTTATGCTGTTTTACGCGCTTAAAACGCAGATTAAAGCTCAAAACGTGCTGTTTTGCTAAAATAAGCATTTTCAAGCATTTTGATCGTTGAAATCGTTCAAATAGAAGCAATATGAATAAAAACGAATAATAAATTTGTCGTTTTATGTTGTTTTACGCGTTAAAACGCAGATTAAAGCTCAAAACGTGTTTTTGCTAAAATAAGTATTTTATGCATTTTAGATCGTTGAAATCGTTTAAATAGAAGCAATATTAATAAAAACGAATAAAAAAATTCTCATTTTTTGTGTTAAACGTTAAATGAAGTCAAAACTAAAGCTTTTTGCTAAAATAAGCATTTTCAAGATTTTAGATCGTTGAAATCGTTCAAATAGCGCAATATTAAAAAAAGAATAATAAAAAATTTTCGTTTTATGCTGTTTTACGCGTTAAAACACAGAATAAAAGCTCAAAACGTGCTGTTTTGTAAAATAAGCATTTTCAAGCATTTTAGACGTTGAAATCGTTCAAATGAAGCAATTAAAAAAACGAATAATAAAATTGTCGTTTTATGTGTTTTACGTTAAAACGCAGATTAAAGCTCAAAATAACTGTTTTTAAAATAAGCATTTTAAATTTAGATCGTTGAAATCGTTCAAAAGACACAATTTAAAAAACGAATAATAAAAATTCGTCGTTTTTATGCTGTTTTACGCGTTAAAACGGCGAATAGTAAAGCTTTAAAAAGCTTTTAGCATTTACGTTAAGCTTTAAATGTAAATCTTAAAAAAGAATAATATTAATCGCATTTTTAAAATTCGTTTAAATGATTTAATAAAAGCAGATTAACTAAAATGCTTTTTTGCTAATTAAGCATTAAACTTTAAATGTGAATTTAAAAAAAAAAAATTAATTATAATAATTTCGTTTAACGTTTAAGCTAAAACGAGTTAAAGCTAAAACTAGCTTTTAAAATTTCATTTTAAAGCTTAATATTTAAAAACAATAGAAATTTTCGTTTAATGTTAAATTAGACGTAATAAACGTTAAACGCGTTTATGCTAAAGTAAAGCATTTTCAAATTTTAATTTAAATTTCAATGGAATTTAAATAAAACAATAATAAAAAAATCGTATAATAAAAATTTCGTTAAAAGTTAACGCTAAATGTTTTAGCTAAAAAGTCTGTTTTGCTAAAATGCTTTTCAAGCATTTTAAAAATTTAAATTCAAATAGACGAATTTAATAAAAAGAATAATAAAAATTCGTCGTTTTATGCTTTTTTAACCAATTAAAACTCAAACTTTTTTGCTAAAATTTCAAGCATTTAGATCGTTAAAAATCAATAGAAACAATATTAATAAAACGAATCTAAAACGTCGTTTTATGCTGTTTTACGCGTTAAAGCAGATTAAATTTTAAACGTGCTTTTCTAAAATCAATTTTCAAGCATTTTAGATCGTTGAAATCGTTCAAATAGAAAAATTTTTAAAAACGATTAAAAGCTTTAGCTTAAATGTTTTGCTTAAAAGCTTTTACTAAACGTAAACGTTCAAAATAGATTCAAATTTAATAATTAAAAACGAATAATAAAAATTTTATGTTTACCGTTAAAGTTTTACGCTAAAACGTGGTTATAAAAAACTTTTCAAGTTTTGATCGTTGAACATGTTCAAATAGAATTTAAAAAAAACGAATAAAAAATTTCGTTTTAAAGTTTAAAAACGCAGATTAAAGCTAAAACGTGCTGTTTTGCTAAAATAAGCATTTTCAAGCATTTTAGATCGTTGAAATCGTTCAAATAGAAGCAATAATAATAAAAACGAATGTAAAAATTCGTACGTTTTATGCTGTTTTACGCGTTAAAACGCAGATTAAACTCAAAACGTGCTGTTTTGCTAAAATAAGCATTTTCAAGCATTTAGATCGTTAAAATCGTTCAAATAGAAGCAATATTAATAAAACAGATAATAAAAATTCGTGTTTTATACTTTCTTTACGCAGTTAAAACGCAATTTAAAGCTCAAAACGTGCTGTTTTGCTAAAATAAGCATTTTCAAGCATTATAGATCGTTGAAATCGTTCAAATAGAAGCAATATTAATAAAACGAATAATAAAATTTCGTCGTTTTGATGCTGTTTTACGCGTTAAACGCAGATTTAGCTTCAAAACGTGTGCTGTTTTTGCGCTAAAATAAACATTTTCAAGCATTTAGATCAAACGAAATCGTTCAAATAGGCGCAATATTAATAAAACGAATAATAAAAATTTCGTCGTTTTGATGCTGTTTTACGCGCGCGTTAAAACGCAGATTTAAAAACTCAAAACGTGCTGTTTTGCTAAAATAAGCATTTTTCAAGCATTTTAGATCGTTGAAATCGTTCAAATAGAAGCAATATTATTAAAAACAGATAATAAAAGATTCGTCGTTTTATGCTGTTTACGCGTTAAAACGCAGATTAAAGCTCAAAACGTGTTGTTTTGCAAATAATAAGCATTTCAATCATTTTAGATCGAACGATGCGTTTAAATGAAGCAATATTAATAAAAACAGATAATGATTCGTCATTTTTTATGCTGTTTTACGCGTTAAACGCAGATTAAAGCTCAAAACGTGCTGTTTTGCTAAAATAAGCATTTTCAAGCATTTTAGATCGTTGAAATCGTTCAAATAGACGCAATATTAATAAAAACGAATAATAAAAATTTCGTCACGTTTTTTATGCTGTTTTACGCGTTAAAACGCAGAATAAAGCTCAAAACATTACTGTTTTGCTAAAATAAGCATTTTCAGCATTTTAGATCGTTGCGAAATCGTTCCGTAGAAGCAATATTAATAAAAACGAATAATAAAATTCATCGTTTTTATGCTGTTTTACGCGTTAAAACGCAGATTAAAGCTCAAAACGTGCTGTTTTGCTAAAATAAGCATTTTCAAGCATTATAGATCGTTGAAGTCGTTCAAATAGAAGCAATATTAATAAAAACGAATAGCCGGAACCTACGTCGTTTGATGCTGTTTACGCGTTAAAACGCAGATTTAAAACTCAAAACGTGCTGTTTTGCTTCAAAATAAGCATTTTCAAGCATTTTAGATCGTTGGAAATCGTTCAAATAGGCGCAATAATGGCAAAGCGAATAGCCAGAAATTTCGTCGTTTTGATGCTGTTTTGCGTTGGAAACGCAGATTTAAACTTTCAAAGCATGAACTTGCTAAAATAAGCATTTTCAAGCATTTTAGATCGTTGAAATCGTTCAAATAGAAGCAATATTAATAAAAACAGATAATAAAAATACGTTGTTTTATGCTGCTTTTACGCGATTAAAACGCAGATTAAAACTCAAGCATGTTTGCTAAAATAAATTTTCAATCATTTTAGATCGTTGAAATCGTTTAAATAGAAGCGTATTAATAAAGAAAACGAATAATAAAATTCGTCATTTTATGCTGTTTACGCGTTAAAACGCAGATTAAAGCTCAAACGTGCTGTTTTTGCTAAGAATGAAAGCATTTTTCAAGCATTTTAGATCGTTGATCGTTTTCAAATAGAGGCAATATTAATAAAAACGAATAATAAAATTTCGTCGTTTTTATGCTGTTTTTACGCGCGTTAAAACGCGAATATTGCTCATTGTTGCTGTTTAAAATAAGCATTTTCGAAGCATTTTAGATCGTTGAAATCGTTTAAAATGAAGCAATATTAATCAAAACGAATAACAAAATTCGTCGTTTTTATGCTGTTTTACGCGTTAAACGCAGATTAAAGCTCAAAACGTGCTGTTTGCTGAAATAAGCGACGCCAGGCATTTTTTAGATCGTTGAAATCCACGTTCAAATAGACGCAATAATAAAACGAATAAAAATTCGTCGTTTTTATACTGTTTTACGCGTTAAAACGCAGATTAAAGCTCAAAGCGTGCTGTTTTTGCTAAAGTAATAAACATTTTCAAGCATTTTAGATCGTTGAAATCGTTAAATAGAAGCAATATTAATAAAAACGAATAATAAAATTCGTCCGTTTTGATGCATTTTACGCGTTAAAACGCAGTTTTAAGCTCAAAACGATGCTGTTTTGCTAAAATAAGCATTTTCAAGCATTTTAGATCGTTGAAATCCTCACGTTCAAATAGACGCAATAAAACGAATAATAAAAATTTCGTCGTTTTACATGCTGTTTTACGCGTTAAAACGCAGATTAAAGCTCAAAACGTGCTGTTTTGCTAAAATAAGCATTTTCAAGCATTTAGATCGTTGAAATCGTTCAAATAGACGCAATATTAATAAAAACGAATAATAAAAATTTCGTCGTTTTGTGCTGTTTTACGCGTTAAAACGCAGATTAAAGCTCAAAACGTATTTGTTTTTAAAATGGCATTTCAATCATTTTAGATCGTTGGAAATCGTTTCAAATAGAAGCAATATTAATAAAAACGAATAATAAAAATTCGTCATTTTATGCTGTTTTACGCGTTAAAACCCAGATTAAAGCTCAAAACGTGCTTAGTAGCGGAAATTTTCAAGCATTTTAGATCGTTGGAAATCTGATCAAATAGACGCAATATTAATAAAAACGAATAATAAAAATTCGTCGTTTTTATGCTGTTTACGCGTTAAAACACATTAAAGCTCAAAACGTGCTGTTTTGCTAAAATAAGCATTTTCAAGCATTGTAGTCGTTGAAATCGTTTAAAATAGAGCAATATTAATAAAACGAATAATAAAAATTTCGTCGTTTTGATGCTGTTTTTACGCGTTAAAACGCAGATTTAACTCAAAACGTGCTGCTGCTAAATAAGCATTTTCAAGCATTTTAGATCGATTTGAAATCGTTCAAATAGACGCAATATTAATAAAAAGGCGATAATAAAAATTTCGTCGTTTTTATGCTGTTTGCACTGTTAAAACGCAGATTAAAAACGCGTGCTGTTTTGCTAAATAAGCATTTTCAGCATTTTAGATCGTTGAAATCGTTCAAATAGACGCAATATTAATAAAAACGAATGGCAAAATTTCGTCGTTTTATGCTGTTTTACGCGTTGAAACGCGTTAAAGCTCAAAACTGATGTTGTTTTTTTGCTAAAATAAACTTATTTTCAATCATTTTAGATCGTTAAATCGTTCAAATGAAGCAATATTGGCAAAACGAATAATAAAAAGTGCGTCATTTTTGTAACATTTTTTACGCGTTAAAACGCAGTTAAGCTCAAAACGTGCTGTTTTGCTGGAAATAAGCATTTTCAGCGTTTTAGATCGTTTAGAATCGATCAAAATAGACGCAATATTAATAAAAAACGAATAATAAAGAATTCGTCGTTTTATTGCTGTTTTTACGCGTTTAAAACGCAATTAAAGCTTTAAAACGTGCTGTTTTGCTAAAATATGCATTTTCAAGCATTTTAGATCGTTGAAATCGTTCAAATAGACGCAATATTAAAAAACAGATAATAAAAATTTCGTCGTTTTATGCTGTTTTACGCGTTAAAACCCGCAGAATAAACTCAAAACGTGCTGTTTTGCTAAATAAACATTTTCAATTTTAGATCGTTGAAATCGTTCAATCGAGGAAACAATATTAATAAAAAACAGATAATAAAAATTCGTCGTTTTTATGCTGTTTTACGCGTTAAAACGCAGATTAAAGCTCAAAACGTGCTGTTTTGCTAAAATAAGCATTTTCAAGCATTTTAGATCGTTGAAATCGTTCAAATAGACGCAATATTAATAAAAACGAATAATAAAAAATTCGTCGTTTTATGCTGTTTTACGCAAAAACGCAGATTAAAGCTCAAAACGTGCTGTTTTGCTAAAATAAGCATTTTCAAGCATTTTTACCAGATCGTTAAAATCGTTCAAATAGAAGCAATATGAATAAAAACGAATAATAAAATTTCACGTCGTTTTATGCTGTTTACGCGTTAAAACGCAGATTAAAGCTCAAAACGTGCTGTTTTGCTGATAAGCACTTTCAAGCATTTTAGATCGTTGAAATCGTTCAAATAGAAGCAATATGAATAAAAACGAATAATAAAATTTCGTCGTTTTATGCTGTTTTACGCGTTAAACGCAGATTAAAGCTCAAAACGTGCTGTTTTTTGCTAAAATACTTTCGGCAGCATCTTAGATCGTTGAAATCGTTTTAAATAGAAGTAATATTAATAAAAACGGAATAATAAAAATCGTCATTTTGCTGTTTTACGCGTTAAAACGCAGATTAAAGCTCAAACGTGCTGTTTTGCTAAAATAAGCATTTTCAGAAAAATTTTAGATCGTTGAAATCGTTCAAATAGACGCAATATTAATAAAAACGAATAATAAAAATTTCGTCGTTTTTATGCTGTTTTACGCGTTAAAACGCAGAATAAAGCACAAAACGTGCTGTTTTGCTAAAAATAAAGCATTTTCAAGCATTTTGAAGTCGTTGAAATCGTTCAAATAGAAGCAATATTAATAAAAAACGAATAATAAAAAAAATTCGTCGTTTTATGCTGTTTACGCGTTAAAACGCAGATTAAAAGCTCAAAACGTGATGTTTTGCTGCAAATAAGCATTTTCAAGCATTTTATATCGTTGAAATCGTTCAAATACACGCAATATTAATAAAACGAATAATAAAATTTCGTCGTTTTTTATACTTTTGTTTACGTTAAACGCAGAATAAACAAAACGTGCTGTTTTGCTCAAAATAAGCATTTTCCGGCTTATTTTAGATCATTTGAAATCGTTAAATAAGTATGTAATAAAACGAATAATAAAAAATTCGTCGTTTTATGCTGTTTTACGCGTTAAAACGTAGATTAAAAGCTCAAAACGTGCTGTTTTGCGCTAAAATAAGCATTTTCAAGCATTTTAGATCGTTGAAATCGTTTAAATGGGCTTGCCAATATTGGCAAAAACGAATGGCAAAAAAATTCGTCGTTTTTATGCTGTTTTACGCGTTAAGAAACGCAGATTAAAGCTACAAAACGTGCTGTTTTGCTAAAATAAGCATTTTCAAGCATTTTAGATCGTTGAAATCGTTCAAATAGAAACAATATTAATAAAAACGAATAATAATAAAAAATTCGTCGTTTTTGCTTTTGTTTTACGCGTTAAAACGCGCAGATTAAAGCTCAAAACATTGCTGTTTTGCCACAAATGGCTGGCATTTTTTGATCGTTGAAATCGTTCAAAAATGGGCGCGTATTAATAAAAACGAATATGAAATTTCGTCGTTTTATGCTGTTTTTACGCGTTAAACGCTGATTAAACTCAAAACGTGATGTTTTTGCTAAAATAAGCATTTTCAAGCATTTTTATATCGTTGAAATCGTTCAAATAGACGCAATATTGGCGAAAAAAAACGGAATAATAAAAATTCGTCGTTTTTATGCTGTTTACGCGTTAAAACGCTGATTAAAGCTCAAAACGTGCTGTTTTGCTAAAATAAGCATTTCAAGCATTTTAGATCGATTTGAAATCGTTCAAATAAACAATATGAATAAAAAATGAATAATAAAAATTTGTCGTTTTTATGTTTGTTTTACGCGTTAAACGCAGATTAAAGCTCAAAACGTGCTGTTTTGCTAAAATAAGCATTTTCAAGCATTTTAGATCGTTGAAATCGTTTAAATAGGAAACAATATTAATAAAACGAATAATGGCAGAATTTCGTCGTTTTATGCTGTTTTACGCGTTAAAACTGAATTAAAATAAAACGTGCTGTTTTGCTGAAATAAGCATTTTCAAGCATTTTAGATCGTTGAAATCGTTTCAAATGGTACAATATTAATAAAAACGAATAATAAAATTTCGTCGTTTTATGCTGTTTTACGCGTTAAAACGCAGAATAAAGCTCAAAACGTGCTGTTTTGCTAAAATAAGCATTTTCCGGCATTTTGGATTGTCGAAATCGTTTCAAAATGCGAAACAATATTAATAAAAACGAATAAACAAAAATTCACGTCGTTTTATGCTGCTGTTTTACGCGTTAAAACGCAGATTAAAGGCGCTCAAAACGTGCTGTTTGCAAATAAGCATTTTCAAGCATTTTAGATCCGTTGAAATCGTTCAAATAGACGCAATATTAATAAAAAGCGAATAATAAAAATTTCTGCGTCGTTTTATGCTGTTTTACGCGTTAAAACGCAGAGATAAAGCTCAAAACGTGCTGTTTTGCTAAAATAAGCCAAGCATTTTTGAAAGTCGTTGGAAATCGTTAAAATAGACGCAATATTAATAAAAACGAATAATAAAAATTCGTCGTTTTATAACTGTTTTACGCGTTAAAACGCAGATTAAAACTCAAAGCATTGCTGTTTTGCACAAATAAGCATTTTTCAACATTTTAGATCGTTGAAATCGTTCCAAATAGAAGCAATATGAATAAAAACGATAATAAAAATTTCGTCGTTTTATACTGTTTTGCATTTAAAACGCAGATTAAAATAAAACGTGCTGTTTTGCACAAAATAAGCATTTCCAAGCATTTTGAATAATTTGAAATCGTTCAAATAGAAGCAATATGAATAAAAACGAATAATAAAAATTTCGTCATTTTATGCTGTTTTACGCGTTAAAACGCAGATTAAAACTCAAAACGTGCTGTTTTGCTAAAATAAGTATTTTCAAGCATCTTAGATCGTTGAAATCGTTTAAATAGAAACGTATTAATAAAAACGAATAATAAAATCGTCATTTTGTACTTATTTTACGCGTTAAAACGCGAATTAAAAGCTCAAAACGTACCATTTTGCTAAAATAAGCATTTTCAAGCTTTAGATCGTTGAAATCGTTCCAAAATAGACGCAATGTAATAAAACGAATAATAAAAATTTCGTCGTTTTTATGCTGTTTTACGCGTTAAAGCAGAATAAAGCTCAAAACGTGCTGTTTTGCGCAAAATAAGCATTTCAAGCATTTTAGATCGTTGAAATCGTTCAAATAGAAGCAATATTAATAAAAACGAATAATAAAAAATTCGTCGTTTTATGTATTTTACGCGTTAAAACGCAGATTAAAGCTCAAAACGTGATGTTTTTGCTAAAATAAGCATTTTCAAGCATTTTATATCGTTGAAATCGTTCAAATACACGCAATATTAATAAAAACGAATAATAAAAATTTCGTCGTTTTATGCTGTTTTACGCGTTAAAACGCAGAATACAAAGCTCAAAACGTGCTGTTTTGCTAAAATAAGCATTTTCAAGCATTTTAGATCGTTGAAATCGTTCCAAATAGAAGCAATAATAAAACGAATAATAAAAAATTCGTCGTTTTTATGCTGTTTTACGCGTTAAAACGCAGATTAAAGCTCAAAACGTGCTGTTTTGCCAAAATAAGCATTTTCAAGCATTTTAGATCACGTTGAAATCGTTCAAATAGACGCAATAATGGCAAAAAACGAATAATAAAAAATTCGTCGTTTTTTATGCTGTTTTACGCGTTAAAACGCCAGATTACAAAGCACAAAACGTGCTGTTTTTTTTGCTAAAATAAGCATTTTCAAGCATTTTGGATCGTTGAAATCGTTCAAATAGAAACAATATTAATAAAAACGAATAATAAAAAATTCGTCGTTTTTTGTACTGTTTACGCGTTAAAACGCAGATTAAAGCAAAACGATGCTGTTTTGCTGGAAAATAAGCATTTTCAAGCATTTTAGATCACGAATCTCCAGAATAGACGCAATATTGTAAAACGAATAATAAAAAATTTCGTCGTTTTTATGCTGTTTTGCCGTTAAAACGCTGATTAAAGCTCAAAACGTGATGTTTTGCTAAAAATAAGCATTTTCAAACATTTTATATCGTTGAAATCACGTTCAAATAGACGCAATATTAATAAAAATACGAATAATAAAAAATTCGTCGTTTTACATGCTGTTTTACGCGTTAAAACGCTGATTAAAGCTCAAAACGTGCTGTTTTGCTAAAATAAGCATTTTCAAGCATTTTAGATCGTTTAATCGTTCAAAAGACGCAATTTAATAAAACGGGAAAAAAAATTGTCGTTTTTATGCTGTTTTACGCGTTAAAACGCGATTAAAAGCTCAAAAACGTGATGTTTTTGCTAAAATAAGCATTTTCAAGCATTTTAATCGTTTAAACGTTCAAATAGGGCGCAATTTACAAAAAACGAATAATAAAAAATTTTTGTCGTTTTATGTGTTTTACGCGTTAAAACCCCAGAATAAAAGCTAAAACGGCTGTTTTTCTAAAATAAGCATTTTCAAGCATTTTAGATGTGAAGTTCAAAAAGCAATATTAATAAAAACGAATAATAAAAATTCGTCGTTTTATGCTGTTTACGCGTTAAAACGAGATTAAAAGCTCAAAACGTGCGTTTTGCTAAAAGCATTTCTAAGCATTTAGATCGTTTAAACGTTCAAAAGACGCAATATTAATAAAAACGAATAATACCGTCGTTTTTGCTGTTTACGCTTAAAACGCAGATTAAAAGCTTTAAAACGTGCTGTTTTGCTAAAATAAGATTTTCGCATTTTAGATCGTTGAAAACGTTCAAAAAAAACAATATTTAAAAAAAAGAATCATAAAAATTTCGTTTTAGTGTTTACGCGTTAAAAAAGCGATTAAACTCAAAACGGCTGTTTTTAAAAATAAGCATTTTCAAACAATTTGATCCCTTGAAATCGTTCAAATAGACGCAATATTAATAAAAACGAATAAAAAAAATTTCGTCATGTGTTTTACGCGTTAAACGCTGATTAAAGCTCAAAACGTGATATTTTGCTAAAAAAAGCATTTTCGCATTTTTTATCGTTGAAATCGTTCAAAAGACCCCAAATTTAAAAAAAACAAAATAAAAAACGTCGTTTTATGTGTTTACCCTTAAAACGTGATTAAAAACTCAAAAAAGGCTGTTTTTTTAAAAAAAAGATTTTCAAGCGATCGTTGAAATCTTAAATAAAGCAATATTAATAAAAAACGAATAAAAAAATGTGTTTTTAAAAGTTTTCGGGTTTTAAAAAGGTTAAACTCAAAAAGTTTTTTAAAAAAATTTCGCTTTTATCGTTTAAACCCTTAAAAGACCCAAAATTAATAAAAAAAAGAATAAAAAATTTGTGATGTTTTTTTTCGCGTTAAAAAAGCAGTTAAAAACTCAAAATGCCGTTTTGTTTAAAAAAAGCATTTCAAGCATTTTAGATCGTTGAAAAGGGTTTAAAAGAAGAATATTTAAAAAAAACGAATAATAAAAATTCGTCGTTTTAAGTTTTTTTACCCTTAAAACGCAGATTAAAATAAAAAGTGCGGCTAAATAAGCATTTTCAAGCATTTTAGATGTTGAAATCGTTCAAATAGAGCAAAATTTAAAAAAACGATAATAAAAATTCGTCGTTTTAGTTTTTTTACGGTTAAAAAGCAGATTAAAACTCAAAACGGCGTTTTTTAAAATGCATTTTCAAGCATTTTAGATCGTTTAAACGTTAAATAGAAGCAATATGAAAAAAACGAATAATAAAATTTCGCTTTTTTGCTGTTTTACGCAAAACGAGATTAAAGCTCAAAACGTGGTTTTGCTAAAATAAGCATTTTTAAGCATTTTAGATTTTCCCTTTTGGAAAAATCGTAAAAAAAACCCCCGGACGCAAAAATTAAATAAAAACCCCGGAAAAAAAAAAATTTTTGTCGTTTTTTTTTTTTTTTTTTTTTTTTTTTTTTTTTTTGGGGGGGGGGGGGGGGGGGGGGAAAAAAAAAAAAAATTTTGCTTTTGGGTTTTTTTAAACCGTTAAAAAAACCCGCAAAAAATTTAAATTTAAAAAAGCTTTTCAAAAAAACGTTTTTTTTTTTCCGTTTTTTGGGGTTTTTTTAAAATAAAACAAATTTTTTTCCCAAAAAAAAAAAAAAAATTTTTTTTTTTTTTAGGTTCCGTTGAAAAATCGTTTTTTTAAAAAA
>NW_027047708.1:0-13234 GCF_025399875.1 Dalotia coriaria
CGTGCATAAAAACGACGAATTTTTTTTTATTCGTTTTTATTAATATTGCTTCTATTTGAACGATTTAACGATCTAAAATGCTTGAAAATGCTTATTTTAGCAAAACAGCACGTTTTGAGCTTTAAGACGCGTTTTAACGCGTAGAACAGCATAAAACGACGAATTTTTATTATTCGTTTTTTATTAATATTGCTTCTATTTGAACGATTTCAACGATCTTAAAAAAGCTTGAAAATGCTTATTTTGCAAAACAGCACGTTTTGAGCTTTTTAAACTGCGTTTTAACGCGTAAAACAGCATAAAACGACAATTTTATTATTCGTTTGTTATTAATATTGTTTCTATTTGAACGATTTCCCAAAGATCTAAAATGCTTTAAAATGCTTATTTTAGCAAAACAGCACGTTTTGAGTTTATTCTGCGTTTTAACGCGTAAAACAGCATAAAACGACGAAATTTTTATTATTCGTTTTTATTAATATTGCGTCTATTTGAACGATTTCAACGATCTAAAATGCTTGAAAATGCTTATTTTAGCAAAACATCACGTTTTGAGTTTTTAAACTGCGTTTTAACGCGTAAAACCGCATAAAATGACGAATTTTTATTATTCGTTTTTATTAATATTGCTTCTATTTAAAAAGATTTCAACGATCTAAAATGCTTGAAAATGCTTTTTTAGCAAAACAGCATGTTTTGAGTTTTAATCTGCGTTTTAACGCTAAACAAAGCATAAAAACGACGAAATTTTTTATTATTCGTTTTTATTAATATTGTTCTATTTGAACGATTTCAACGATCTAAAATGCTGCAACTGCTTATTGAGCAAAACAGCACGTTTTTGAGCTTTAATCTGCGTTTAACGCGTAAAAAAAGCATAAAACGACGAATTTTTTATTATTCGTTTTTATTAATATTGCGTCTATTTGAACGATTTCAACGATCTAAAATGCTTTGAAAATGCTTATTTTAGCAAAACAGCACGTTTTGAGCTTTAATCTGCGTTTAACGCGTAAACAGCATAAAAAAGACGAATTTTTATTATTCGTTTTTATTAATATTGCTTCTATTTAAAAAGATTTCAACGATCTAAAATGCTTGAAAATGCTTATTTTAAAACAAAACAGCACGTTTTGAGCTTTAATCTGCGTTTTAACGCGTAAAACAGCATAAAACGACGAAATTTTTATTATTCGTTTTTATTAATATTGCGTCTTTGGGATTTCAACGATCTAAAATGCTTGGGTAAGGCTTATTTTAGCAAAAAAAGCACGTTTTGAGCTTTAATCAGCGTTTTAACGCGTAAAACAGCATAAAAAGACGAAATTTTTTTTATTCGCTGTTTTTTTATTAATTATTGCGTCTATTTGAACGATTTCAACGATCTAAAATGCTTGCAACTGCTTATTGCAGCAAAACAGCACGTTTTTGAGCTTTAATCTGCGTTTAACGCAAGTAAGCATAAAAACGACGAATTTTTTATTATTCGTTTTTATTGGTCATTGCTTCTATTTGAACGATTTCCAACGATCAAATGCTTGAAAAATGCTGGTTTTAGCAAAAACAGCACGTTTTTGAGCTTTAATCTGCGTTTTAACGCGTAAACAGCATAAAACGTACGAATTTTATTATTCGTTTTTATTAATATTGCTTCATTTGAACGATTTCAACGATCTAAAAATGCTTGAAAATGCTTATTTTAGCAAAAACAGCACGTTTTGAGCTTTAAGACTGCGTTTTAACGCGTAGAACAGCATAAAAACGACGAATTTTTTATTATTCGTTTTTATTAATATTGCTTCATTTGGAACGATTTCAAACGACTCCAAAATGCTTGAAAATGCTTATTTTAAAGGCAAAAACAGCACGTTTCGAGCTTTAATCTGCGTTTTAAAAGCGTAAAACAGCATAAAAACGACGAATTTTATTATTCGTTTGTTATTACTATTGTTTCTATTTGAACGATTTCAACGATCTAAAAATGCTTGAAAATGCTGACGGTTAATGCTTTTGAGTTTTATTCTGCGTTTAACGCGTAAAACAGCATAAAACGACGAAATTCTTTTTATTATTCGTTTTTATTACTATTGCGTCTATTTGAACGATTTCCAACGATCTAAAATGCTCGGAAACGCTTTATTTTAGCAAAACAGCACGTTTTGAGCTTTAATCTGCGTTTTAACGCGTAAAACAGCATAAAAATGACGAATTTTTTATTATTCGTTTTTATTAATATTGCTTCTCTATTTAAACGATTTCAACGATCTAAAATGCTTGAAAATGCTTATTTTAGCAAAACAGCATGTTTTGAGCTTTAACTGCGTTTAACGCGTGCTCGTTAATAAAACGACGGTAAATTTTATTAGCCTGTTTTTTATTAATATTGCTTCTATTTGAAACGGGATTTCTAACGATCTAAAATGTTTGCAACTGCTTTATTGTAGCAAAACAGCATCAGTTTTGAGTTTTAATCTGCGTTGAACAAACAGCATGTGTTCACGAATTTTTATTATTCGTTTTTTATTACTATTGCGTCTATTTTGAACGATTTCAACGATCTAAAATGCTTGAAAATGTTTATTTTAGCAAAACAGTACGTTTTGAGCTTTAATCAGCGTTTTAACGCGTAAACAGCATAAAACGACGAAATCTTTTGCCATTCGTTTTTATTAAATATTGCGTCTATTTGAACGATTTCAACGATCTAAAATGCTTGAAAATGCGCGACGAAAGGCAAAACAGCACGTTTTGAGCTTTTAATCTGCGTTTTAACGCGTAAACAGCATAAAAACGACGAATTTTTAATTATTTCTTTTTATTAATATTGCGTCTATTTGAACGATTTCCACGGATCAAAATGCTTGAAAATACTTATTTTAGCAAAACAGCACGTTTTGGAGCGAATCTGCATTTAACGCGTAAAACAGCATAAAAAACGACGAATTTTTTTATTATTCGTTTTATTAAAATTCGCTTCTATTTGAACGATTTCAACGATTCAAAAATGCTTGAAAAATGCTTATTTTAGCAAAAACAGCACGCTTTGAGCTTTAATCTGCGTTTTAACGCGCGTAAAACAGCATAAAATGACGAATTTTTATTATTCGTTTTTATTAATATTGCTTCATTTAAACGATTTCAACGATCTAAAATGCTTGAAAATGCTTATTTTAGCAAAACAGCACGTTTTGAGCTTTAATCTGCGTTTTAACGCGTAAAACAGCATAAAAACGACGAAATTTTTATTATTCGTTTTTTATTAATATTGCCCATTTGAACGATTTCAACGATCTAAAATGCTTGATAAGGCTTATTTTAGCAAAACAGCACGTTTTGAGCTTTAATCAGCGTTTTAACGCGTAAACAGCATAAAAAAAAGACGAAATTTTTATTATTCGTTTTGATTAATATTGCGTCTATTTGAACGATTTCAACGATCTAAAATGCTTGAAAATGCTTATTTTAGCAAAAACAGCACGTTTTGAGCTTTTAATCTGCGTTTTAACGCGCGTAAAACAGCATAAAAAACGACGAAATTTTTATTATTCGTTTTTATTAATATTATTGCGTCTATTTGAACGATTTCAACGATCTAAAATGCTTGAAAATGCTTATTTTGCAGCAAAAACAGCACGTTTTGAGCTTTATTCTGCGTTTTAACGCGTAAAACAGCATAAAAACGACGAAATTTTATTATTCGTTTTTTATTTTTATTGCGTCTATTTGAACGATTTCAACGATCTAAAATGCTGAAAAATGCTTATCGAAAAAAAGTTTTTTAGTTTAATTCTTTAACGCTAAAACGCAAAAACGACGTTTTTATTATTTGTTTTATTTAAAAACCATTTAAAAAAATTAAAAAGGGGTCTTTTTAACCAGCCCTTTTTAAAGCTTTTAATTTCTTTTAACGCGAAAAAAGGGGAAAAAAATTTGTTTTAAATTAAAGCGATTTAATTTTTAAAATTTAAAAAGGCAAAACATTTCAAAAAAGACTTTAGCTTTTAATTTTTAAGCAAAAAACAAAAAAATTTTTTTTTCGTTTTTATTAAAAAAATTTTTTTTTTTAATTCCTTAAAATGGCAAAAAAAAATTTTAGCAAAACGAGTTTTAGCAAAAGCCTTTTCCGGAAAAATTTAAAAAAAAAAATTTTTTTTTTTAATTTTTTTTGGGTTAAATGTTATTTTGCAAAACAGCACGTTTTGAGTTTAATCAGCGTTTTTAAAGCGTAAAAGAGCATAAAAAAGACGAAATTTTTTTTATCGTTTTTATTAAAGGTTAAAGGGGTTTCCCAAAAAAAATGCTTGAAAAATTATTTTAGCAAAAAGCACGTTTTAGTTTAATCTGCGTTTTAACGCGTAAACAGCTTTAAAACGACGAATTTTTATTTTTTTTTTGTTCATTTGAACGATTTCAACGATCTAAAATGCTTGAAAATTTTTTCTGCAAAACAGACGTTTTTTTTTAACCGTTTTAACGCGTAAAACAGAAAAAACGACAATTTTTTTTTCGTTTTTATTAATATTGTTCATTTGAAATTTCAACGATCTAAAATGCTTGAAAATTTATTTTGAAAACGCCGGTTTTGGTTTTTTGGTTTTTCCCTAAAACAGCAAAAACAAATTTTTTTTTATTTGTTTTTATTAATATTGCGTCTATTTTAAGATTTCAACCAAAAATTTTTTAAAGCTTTTTAAAAAGAAGTTTTGTTTAATCTGCGTTTCAAAACAGCAAAAAAAGGGAATTTTTAAAAACCCTTTTTTTTTTGCGCTATTTGAAATTTCAAGATTAAAAAAAAAGTTATTTTGCAAAACAGACGTTTTTAGCTTTAAAAGGTTTAACGCGAAAAAAAATAAAAAAAAATTTTTTTTTTTTTAATTTGCTTTTTAAAAAGATTTCAACGATCTAAAAAAGCCTTTTTTTTTTAAAAACAGGTTTTATTTTTAACGCGTTTTTTTCGCAAACAGATAAAAAAATTTTAAATTTTTTGTTTTTTTAAAATTCCCAAACGTTTAAATCTAAAAATTTTTAAAAACTTTTTTTAAAAAACCTTTTAGCTTTTTTCGCGTTTTAACGCTAAAAAAAAAAAAATTTTTTTTTTTTCGTTTTTTTTAATATTGCTTCTATTTAACGATTTCAAGATTAAAAGTTGAAAAATTTTTTTCAAAAAAGCGTTTTCAACGCTTTTTTTTAAAAAAATTTTAAAAAAACGTTTTTATTATTTGTTTTTTTTTAAATTTTTATTTTTTAAAATTTTTGAAAATGCTTAAAAATTTTTTTTAAAAAAAAAAAACTTTTGGTTTTAACGCGTTTTAACGCTAAAAAAAGAAAAAAAAATTTTTATTTTTCGTTTTTATTAAAATTTCGTCTATTTGAACGATTTCAACGATCTAAAATGCTTGAAAATACATATTTTAAAGCAAAACAGCACGTTTTGAGCTTTAATCTGTGTTTTAACGCGTAAAACAGCATAAAACGACGAATTTTTTTATTCGTTTTTATTAATATTGCTTCTATTTGAACGATTTCAACGATCTAAAATGCTTGAAAATGCTTATTTTAGCAAAACAGCACGTTTTGAGCTTTAATCTGCGTTTTAACGCGTAAAACAGCATAAAATGACGAATTTTTATTATTCGTTTTATTAATATTGCTTCTATTTAAACGATTTCCCAAAGATCTAAAATGCTTGAAAATGCTTATTTTAGCAAAACAGCACGTTTTGAGCTTTAATCTGCGTTTAACGCGTAAACAGCATAAAAACGACGAATTTTTTATTATTCGTTTTATTAATATTGCGTTTATTTGAACGATTTCAACGATCGAAAATGCTTGAAAATGCTTATTTTAGCAAAACAGCACCTTTTGAGTTTTAATCAGCGTTTTAACGCGTAAAACAGCATAAAAAAGACGAAATTTTTATTATTCGTTTTTTATTAATATTGCGTCTATTTGAACGATTTCAACGATGTAAAATGCTTGAAAATGCTTATTTTAGCAAAACAGCACGTTTTGAGCTTTAATCTGCGTTTTAACGCGTAAAACAGCATAAAACGACGAATTTTTTATTATTCGTTTTTATTAATATGTTTCTATTTAAACGATTTCAACGATCTAAAATGCTTGAAAATGCTTATTTTAGCAAAACAGCACGTTTTGAGCTTTAATCTGCGTTTTAACGCGTAAAACAGCATAAAAACGACGAATTTTTATTATTCGTTTTTATTAATATTGCTTCTATTTGAACAATTTCAACGATCTAAAATGCTTGAAAATGCTTATTTTAGCAAAACAGCACGTTTTGAGCTTTAATCTGCGTTTTTAAAGCGTAAAACAGCATAAAAACGACGAATTTTTATTATTCGTTTTTATTAATATTGCTTCTATTTGAACGATTTCAACGATCTAAAATGCTTGAAAATGCTTATTTTAGCAAAACAGCACGTTTTGAGCTTTTAATCTGCGTTTTAACGCGTAAAACAGCATAAAAACGACGAATTTTTATTATTCGTTTTTATTAATATTGCGTCTATTTGAACGATTTCAACGATCTAAAATGCTTGAAAATGCTTATTTTAGCAAAACAGCACGTTTTGCTTTAATCTGCGTTTTAACGCGTAAAACAGCATAAAAACGACGAATTTTTATTATTCGTTTTTTTTAATATTGTTCTATTTGAACGATTTCAACGATCTAAAATGGTTGAAATGCTTATTTTAGCAAAACAGAACGTTTTGAGCTTTTAATCTGCGTTTTAACGCGTAAAACAGCATAAAACGACGAATTTTTTTTTATTCGTTTTTATTAATATTGCTTCTATTTGAACGATTTCAACGATTTAAAATGATTGAAAATGCTTATTTTAGCAAAACAGCACGTTTTGAGCTTTAATCTGCGTTTTACGCGTAAAAAAGCATAAAACGACGAATTTTTATTATTCGTTTTTATTAATATTGCTTCTATTTGAACGATTTCAACGATTTTAAATGCTTGAAATGCTTATTTTTAGCAAAACAGCACGTTTTGAGCTTTAATCTGCGTTTTAACGCGTAAAACAGCATAAAAACGACGAATTTTTATTATTCGTTTTATTAATATTTGCGTTTTATTTGAACGATTTCAACGATCGAAAATGGCAGAAAATGCTTATTTTAGCAAAACAGCACCTTTTGAGTTTTAATCAGCGTTTTAACGCGTAAAACAGCATAAACTGACAAGAAATTTTTATTATTCGTTTTATTAATGTGCGTCTATTTAGCGAACGATTTCAACGTTAAATGCTTGAAAATGCTTATTTTAGCAAAACAGCACGTTTTGAAGGCTTTAATCTGCGTTTAACGCGTAAAAACAACATAAAACGGCAAGATTTTTATTCAGTATTCGTTTTTTTATTAATGCTTCTATTTAAACGATTTCAACGATCTAAATCTTGAAAATGCTTATTTTAGCAAAACAGCACGTTTTGAGCGCAATCTGCGTTTAACGCGTAAAACAACATAAAAACGAATTTTTATTATTCGTTTTTTATTAATATTAGCTTCTATTTGAACAATTTCAACGATCTAAAATGCTTGAAAATGCTTATTTTAGCAAAACAGCACGTTTTGAGCTTTAATCTGCCGTTTTAACGTAAAACAACATAAAAACGACGAATTTTTTATTATTCGTTTTATTAATATTGCTTCTATTTAGACGATTTCAACGATCTAAAATGCTTGAAAATGCTTATTTTAGCAAAACAGCACGTTTTGAGCTTTAATCTGCGTTTAACGCGTAAAACAACATAAAAACGACGAATTTTTATTATTCGTTTTTATTAATATTTGCGTCTATTTGAACGATTTCAACGATCGTGCTTGAAAATGCTTATTTTAGCAAAACAGCGTTTAAGCTTTAATCTGCGTTTTAACGCGTAAAACAGCACATAAAACGACGAATTTTTATTATTCGTTTTTATTAATATTGCTTCTATTTGAACGATTTTAACGATCGTCTTTGAAAATGCTTATTTTGTAAAACAGCACGTTTGAGCTTTATTCTGCATTTTAGCGCGTAAAACAGCATAAAACGACGAAATTTTTATTATTCGTTTTTATTAATATTGCACGTCTATTTGAACGATTTCCAGCGATCTAAATGTAGAAAATGCTTATTTGTAAAACAGCACGTTTTGAGCTTTAATCTGCGTTTTAACGCGTAAAACAGCATAAAATGACGAATTTTTTATTATTCGTTTTTTAATATTGCTTCTATTTAAACGTTCCAACGATCTAAAATGCTTGAAAATGCTTGTTAAGCAAAACAGCACGTTTTGAGCTTTAATCTGCGTTTTAACGCGTAAACAGCATAAAACGACGAAATTTTATTATTCGTTTTTATTAACCTTCTATTTGAACGAC
Source organism: Dalotia coriaria (assembly GCF_025399875.1). Classification (NCBI taxonomy): domain Eukaryota; kingdom Metazoa; phylum Arthropoda; class Insecta; order Coleoptera; family Staphylinidae; genus Dalotia; species Dalotia coriaria. Next base: position 8,397 of record NW_027047708.1, read on the forward strand.
CAACGATCTAAAATGCCCAGAAAATGCTTATTTTAGCAAAACAGCACGTTTTGAGCTTTAATCTGCGTTTTTAACGCGTAAACAGCATAAAAATCGACGAATTTTTTTTTTATTATTAGTTTTTTATTAATATTGCGTCTATTTGAACGATTTCAACGATCTAAAATGCTTGAAATGCTTATTTTAGCAAAACAGCACGTTTTGAGCTTTAATCAGCGTTTTAACGCGTAAAACAGCATAAAAACGACGAAATTTTTTATTATTCGTTTTTTATTAATATTGCGTCTATTTGAACGATTTCAGCGATCTAAAATGCTTGAAAATGCTTATTTTAGCAAAACAGCACGTTTTGAGCTTTAATCTGCGTTTTAACGCGTGAAACAGCAAAACGACGAATTTTATTATTCGTTTTTTATTAATATTGCTTCTATTGAACTGATTTCAACGATCTAAAAAATGCTTGAAAATGCTTATTCTAGCAAAACAGCACGTTTGAGCTTTAATCTGCGTTTTAACGCGTAAAACAGCATAAAACGACGAATTTTTATTATTCGTTTTTTATTATTGCTTCTATTTGAACGATTTCAACGATCTAAAATGCTTGAAAATGCTTATTTTAGCAAAACAGCACGTTTGAGAGCTTTAATCTGCGTTTTAGCGTAAAACAACATAAAACGACGAATTTTTTTATTATTTGTTTTTTATTAATATTGCGTCTGTTGAACGATTTCCAGCGATCTAAAATGCTTTAAAATGCTTATTTTAGCAAAACAGTACGTTTTGAGCTTTAATCTGCGTTTTAACGCGTAAACAACATAAAAACGACGAATTTTTGTTATTCGTTTTTATTAATATTGCTTCTATTTGAACGATTTCAACGATCTAAAATGGCGAAAATGCTTATTTTAATAAAACAGCACGTTTTGAGCTTTATTCTGCGTTTTTAACGCGTAAACAACATAAAAACGGCAGAATTTTTATTATTCGTTTTTTTATTAATATTGCGTCTGTTGAACGATTTCAACGTCTAAAATGCTTGAAAATGCTTATTTAGCAAAACAGCACGTTTGAGCACAATCTGCGTTTAACGCGTAAAACAACATAAAAATGACGAATTTTTATTATTCGTTTTTTATTAATATTGCTTCTATTGCGTGATTTCAACGATCTAAAATGCTTGAAAATGCTTATTTTAGCAAAACAGCACGTTTTGAGTAATCTGCGTTTTAGCGTAAACAGCATAAAAACGACAAGAAATTTTTATTATTCGTTTTTTATTAATGTTAGCTTCTATTTGAACGATTTCCAAGGATCTAAAATGCTTGCAGCTGCTTATTATATGAAACAGCACGTTTTGAGCTTTAATCTGCGTTTTAACGCGTAAAACAGCATAAAACGACGAATTTTTTATTATTCGTTTTATTAATATTGCGTCTATTTGAACGATTTCAGCGATCTAAAATGCTTGAAAATGCTTATTTTAGCAAAACAGCACGTTTTTGAGGCTTTAATCAGCGTTTTAACGCGTAAAACAGCATAAAACGACGGGGAAATTTTTTATTATTCGTTTTTATTAATATTGCGTCTATTTGAACGATTTCAACGATCTAAAATGCTTGAAAATGCTTATTTTAGCAAAACAGCACGTTTTTGAGCTTTAATCTGCGTTTTAACGCGTAAAACAGCATAAAACGACGAATTTTTAATTATTTGTTTTTATTAATATTGCGTCTATTTGAACGGTTCAACGATCTAAAATGCTTGAAAATACTTATTTTAGCAAAACAGCACGTTTTGGCTTTAATCTGCGTTTAACGCGTAAAACATCATAAAACGACGAATTTTATTATTTTTTTATTAATATTAACGTCTATTTGAACGATTTCAACGATCTAAAATGCTTGAAAATGCTTATTTTAGCAAAACGCAAGTTTGAGCTTTTATTTCGTTTTAACGCGTAAACAGCAAAAATCGAAATTTTTATTATTTTTTTTAACATTGTTCTTTTGAACGATTAAACGATAAAATGCTTGAAAATGCTTATTTTAGCAAAACAGCACGTTTGAGCTTAATCTGCGTTTTAACGCGTAAAACAGCATAAAACGCGAAATTTTATTATTCGTTTTTATTAATATTGCTTCTATTTGAACGATTTCAACGATCTAAAAATGCTTGAAAATGCTTATTTTTAGCAAAACAGCACATTTGAGCTTTAATCTGCGTTTTAACGCGTAAAACAGCTTATAAAAACGACAGAAATTTTTATTATTCGTTTTATTAATATTGCGTCTATTTGAACGTTCAACGATCTAAAATGCTTGAAAATGCTTATTTTAGCAAAACCAGCACGTTTGAGCTTTAATCTGCGTTTTAACGCGTAAAACAACATAAAACGACGACATTTTATTATTCGTTTTATTAATATTGCTTCTATTTGAGATTTCAACGATCTAAAAATGCTTGAAAATGCTGATTTTAGCAAAACAGCACGTTTGAGCTTTGTCACGTTTTAACGCGTAAACAGCATAAAAACGGCAGAATTTTTATTATTGCGTTTTTTATTAATATTGCTTCTATTTGAACGATTTCCAACGATCTAAAATGCTTGAAAATGCTTATTTTAGCAAAACAGCGTTTGAGCTTTTAATCTGCGTTTTTAACGCCCGTAAAACAGCATAAAAACGACGAAATTTTATTATTCGTTTTTATTAATATTGCGTCTATTTGAACGATTTCAGCGATCTAAAATGCTTGAAAATGCTTATTTTAGCAGCAAAACAGCACGTTTTGAGCTTTAATCTGCGTTTTAACGCGTAAAACAGCATAAAACGACGAATTTTTATTATTCGTTTTATTTTTATTGCGTCTATTTGAACGATTTCAGCGATCTAAAATGCTTGAAAATGCTTATTTTAGCAAAACAGCACGTTTTGAGCTTGTCTGCGTTTTAACGTGGTAAAACAGCATAATAACGACGAAAATTTTTATTATTCGTTTTATTTTATTGCGTCCTGTTGAACGATTTCCCAACGATCTAAAATGCTCGAAAATGCTTATTTAGCAAAACAGCACGTTTGGAGCTTTATTCTGCCCTTTAACGCGTAAAATAACGCATAAAAACGACGAAATTTTTATTATTCGTTTTATTTTTATTGCGTCATTTGAACGATTTCAACGATCTAAAATGCTTGAAAATGCTTATTTTAGCAAAACAGCACGTTTTGAAGGCTTTAATCTGCGTTTTAACGCGTAAAACAGCATAAAACGACGAATTTTTATTGTTCCGATTTTTATTAATATTGCTTCTATTTGAACAGTTCAACGATCTAAAATGCTTGAAAATGCTTATTTTAGCAGCAAAACAGCACGTTTTGAGCTTTAATCTGCGTTTTAACGCGTAAAACGCTTATAAAAACGACGATATTTTTATAATTCGTTTTTTTTATTAATATTTGCGTCTATTTGAACGATTTCCATTATGCAAATGCTTGAAAGTACTTATTTTAGCAAAACAGCACGTTTTGAACTTTTAATCTGCGTTTTAACTTGCGGCAAACAACATAAAAACGACGAATTTTCTATTATTCGTTTTATTAATATTGATTCTATTTGAACGATTTCTTGATCTAAAATGTGAAAATGCTTATTTTTAGCAAAACAGCACGTTTGTGAGCTTTGTCATTTTAACGCGTAAAACAGCATAAAACAACAGATTTTTATTATTCGTTTTTAATTATCAACTTCTATTTGAACGATTTCAACGGTCTAAATTCTTGAAAATACTTATTTTAATAAAACAGCACGTTTTGAGCTTTAATCTGCGTTTAACTCGTAAAGCATAAAAACGATACATTTTTGTATTCGTTTTTATTAATGTGCGTCTATTTGAACGATTTCAGCGATCTAAAATGCTTGAAAATGCTTATTTTAGCAAAACAGCACGTTTTGAGCTTTATTCTGCGTTTTAACGCGTAAAACAGCATAAAACGAATTTTTATTTTCGTTTTTATTAATATTGCACATTTAACGATTTCACGATCTAAAAAAGCTTGAAAAGCTTATTTTAGCAAAACAGCCGTTTTGAGCTTTAATCGCGTTTTAACGCGTAAAAAACATAAAACGACGAATTTTTTATTATTGTTTTTTAATTTGCTTCTATTTGAACGATTTCAACGATCAAAATGCTTTGAAAATCTTATTTTAGCAAAACAGCACGTTGAGTTTTTTTAAACTGCGTTTTAACGCGTAAACAGCATAAAACGACGAATTTTATATTCGTTTTTTTAATATTGCTTCTATTTGAACGTTTCAACGATCTAAAATGCTTGAAAATGCTTATTTAGCAAAACAGACGTTTTTAGTTTAATCTGCGTTTTAAGCTAAAAAAGCATAAAACGACGAATTTTTATTATTCGTTTTTATTAATATTGCTTCTATTTGAACGATTTTTAACGTCTAAAAAAGCTTGAAAATGCTTATTTTAGCAAACAGCACGTTTTGAGCTTTTAAACTGCGTTTAACGCGTAAAACAGCATAAAACGACGAAATTTTTATTATTCGTTTTTTATTAATATTGCGTCTATTTGAACGATTTCAACGATCTAAAATGCTTGAAAAGTTTTATTTTAAAAGCCTTTGGTTTAACGTTTTAAGCGTAAAACAGCTAAAAGCGATTTTAACGTTTTTTAAGCTTTATTTCGCGTTTACGCTAAAAACTAAAAGCGTTTTAAAACAGCATTTTAAAACGGGAAACAGGGAAAAAAAAATTTTTTTATTCGTTTTTTTTTTTTTTTAAATTTAAATTAAAAATTTCTTTTTAAAAAATTTGGAACCCAATT
>NW_027047709.1:0-13234 GCF_025399875.1 Dalotia coriaria
AATTTAAAAAAAACGAATAATAAAAATTTTCGTTTTTTTGCTGTTTTGCGTTAAAACGCAGATTAAAAAAACAAAACGTGCTGTTTTTTCTAAAATAAGCATTTTCAAGCATTTTAGATCGTTGAAATCGTTCAAAAAAGACGCAATATTAATGAAAAACAATAATAAAAATTTCGTCGTTTTATGCTGTTTTACGCGTTAAAACGCGATTAAAGTTCAAAACGTGCTGTTTGTTAAAATAATCATTTTCAACATTTTGAAACGTTGAAATCCCTTTTAAATAGACTCAATAATTAAAAAAGGAATAATAAATAATTCGTCGTTTTTTTTGCTGTTTTACGCGTTAAAAAGCAGATTAAAACTCAAAACGTGCTGTTTTGCTAAAATAAGCATTTTTTAAGCATTTAATCGTTGAAATCCCTTCAAATAGGCCCCAATAAAAAAAAAAACGAATAATAAAAATTTTGTCGTTTTTGCGGTTGTACGCGTTAAAAAGCAGAAATAAAGCTCAAAACGGGTGTTTTGCTAAAATAAGCATTTTCAAGCATTTTAGATTGTTGAAATCGTTCAAATAGAAGCAATATTAATAAAAACGAATAATAAAAAAATTTGTCGTTTTTTTTGCTGTTTTTTCGCGTTAAACGCAGATTAAAACTCAAAAAAGTGCTGTTTTGCTAAAATAAGCATTTTCAAGCATTTTAGATCGTTGGGAAAACGTTCAAATAGACGCAATATTAATAAAAAAGAATAATAAAAAAATTTTGTATTTTTATGCTGTTTTACGCGTTAAAAAAAGCAGATTAAAAACTCAAAAAGTGCTGTTTTTGCTAAAAAAAAGCATTTTCAAGCATTTTAGATCGTTGAAATCGTTCAAAAAAAAACAATAATAATAAAAACGAATAATAAAAAAATTTGTCGTTTTTTTTGGGGTTTTTTCCCCCGTTAAAACGCAGATTAAAAACTCAAAAAAGTGCTGTTTTTTTTTTCTAAAATAAGCATTTTTAAGCATTTTAGATCGTTGAAATCGTTCAAAATAGACGCAATATTAATAAAAAAAGAATAATAAAAAATTTTGTCGTTTTTTGCTGTTTTACCCCGTTAAAACGCTGATTAAAACTCAAAACGTGCTGTTTTTTTGCACAAAATAAAAATTTTAAGCATTTTAGATCGTTGAAATCGTTCAAATAGACGCAATATTAATAAAAAAAGAATAATAAAAATTTTCGTCCCTTTTTTTTGCTGTTTTACGCGTTAAAACGCAGATTAAAATCCCAAACGTGCTTTTTTTTTGTTAAAATAAAATTTTTAAGCATTTAGATCGTTGAAATTGTTCAAATGAAGCAATATTTAAAAAAAACGAATAATAAAAAAAATTCGTCGTTTTATGCTGTTTTACGCTTAAAAAGCAGATTAAAAAAACAAAAAGTGCTTTTTTGCTAAAATAAGCATTTTTTAAGCTTTTTTGATCGTTGAAATCGTTCAAAAAAGAGCAATATTAATAAAAACGGAAAAAAAAAAAATTCGTCGTTTTTTATGCTGTTTTACCCTTAAAACGCAGATTAAAGCTCCCGTGCTGTTTTTTTCTAAAAAAAATTTTCAAGCATATTAGATCGTTTTAAATCGGAAAAAACGCAAATTTAAAAAAAACGAAAAAAAAATTTGGTCGTTTTTAAAAACTTTTTTACGCGTTAAAAAGCAGAAAAAAAGCTCAAAACGTTCTGTTTTTTCTTTTAAAAAAGCATTTTCCCAAAAAAATTTTTGATCGTTGAAATCGTTCAAATAGAAGCAATATTAATAAAAAAGAATTTAAAAAAAATTTTGTCGTTTTTATGCTGTTTTACGCGTTAAAAAGCAGATTAAAACTCAAAACGTGCTGTTTTTTCTAAAATAAGCATTTTCAAGCATTTTAGATCGTTGAAATCGTTCAAATAGACGCAAATTAATAAAAAAAAGAAAAATAAAACTTGTCGTTTTTTTTGCTGTTTTTCGCGTTAAAACGCAGATTAAAACTCAAAAAGTGCTGTTTTGCTAAAATAATCATTTTCAAGCATTTTTTGATCGTTGAAATCTTTTAAAAAAAACAAAATTTAAAAAAAAACGAATAATAAAAAATTCGTCGTTTTATGCTGTTTACGCGTTAAAACGCAGATTAAAGCTCAAAAAAGTGCTGTTTTGCTTTTAAAAAAAGCATTTTTTGCTTTAATCGTTGAAATCTTTTTAAAAAAAAAAAAAAAAAAAAAAATTTTTTTATTTTTTTTCGCGTTAAAAACTTAAAATAAAAAGGGGTTTTTAAAATAAAAACTTTTCAAGCATTTTAACTTTTTAAAACGTTTAAATGGCCCAAAAAATAAAAAAAAAAAAAAATTTTCGTTTTTTTTTTTTTTTCCCTTAAAAAGAGATTAAAGCTCAAAACGTTGGTTTTTTAAATTTTGGTTTTTTAAACGTTTTTAAAAGAAAAAAAAAAAAATAAAAAAATTTTTTGGTTTTAGCTTTTACGCAAAAACAAAAAAAAGGGGGTTTTTTTTTAAAAAAAATTTGATTTTAATTTTAAATTTAAAAAAGAATAAAAAAAAAATTTAAAAATTTTGTTTTTTTTTTTTTACGCGTTAAAACGCGATTAAATAAAAGTGCTGTTTTGCTTAAAAAAACATTTCAACATTTTAGATCGTTGAAATCGTTCAAAAGAAAATTTTTTAAAAAAAAAATTTTCGTTTTTGTTTTGGAAAACCAAAAATTTTTTTTTTAAAATAAGCATTTTGATTTTTTTTCGTTAAATCGTTAAAAAAAAAAATTTTAAAAAAAACGTTTTCTGTTTTAGCGTTTTACGCGTTAAAACCAAATTTCAAAAGGGGGTTTTTTTTAAAAAAAATTTTGAAAAATTTTTAAAGAAATTTAAAAACGAATATTTAAAAAAACGTAAAAAAAATTTTGCGTTTTATGCGTTTTTTGCTTAAAACGCGTTGCTCAAAAATTTGTTTTGTTTAAAAGCATTTTTTGCATTTTTTAATTTAAACGAAATAAAAAAATTTTTTAAAAAGTAAAAAAAAATTTCCTTTTATGCTGTTTTTCCTTTAAAAGCAATTTTAAGGTTTTTTGTAAAAAAGCATTTTAAAAAAATTTTTAAAAAATCCCTTAAAAAGCGTTTAAAAAAAACGAATAAAAAAGTCAGCTGTTTTTGCTTAAAAGCTTAAAACTCAAAAAATTGGAAAAAAACATTTTAAAAGATTTAAATCGTTTTAAAAAAAAAAAATTTAAAAAAAAAAATAAAAAACTCATGCTGTTTTGCTTAAAAAATTAACTAAAAGGGGGTTTTTTTAAAAAAGCATTTTAAATTTTTTTTAAATCGTTTAAATAAGCTTTAATAAAAAAGAATAAAAAAAAATTTTTTTTACTTTTAGCTTAAAAACAATTAAACTAAAATCGTTTTTCAAAAAAAAATTTTAACATTTTTTAAAAGTTTAAAAAATTTAATAAAAAAGAAAATAAAAAACGTGTTTTTGCTTTTTAGCTTAAAAACTTAAACGAAAAATCGTTTTTTTAAAAAAGCATTTTAAGCATTTTAAATTTGGTCGTTAAAAAAAATTTTAAAAAAACGAAAATAAAAAAACGTGTTTTATTTTTTTAGCTTAAAAAAGTTAAACTCAAAAGGCTTTTTTAAAAAAAAATTTTTTTTAAAACTTGTCCGGGTTTAAAACGCAAATTAAAAAAAAGGGAAAAAAAAAACCCTTTTAGCTTTTTGCGTTAAACCGTTAAAGCCCCTTTTGGGAAAAAAAAAATTTTTGCTTTTAATTTAAAAGTTCAAAAAAGAAAAAAAAACGTTAAAAAAGCTTTTTTTTTTTAGGTTAAAACGCAATTTAAACCAAAAATTTTTTCAAAATAAAAATTTTTTTAACATTTTAGCGTTAAAACGCAAAATAACCAAAAAAAAAAAAAAAAAATTTTTTTTTAATGTTTTCCCTTAAAAAGGGGAAAAATAAAACCGTTTTTAAAAAAGCTTTTAACTTTTTAGCGTTAAACGTTAAATAAACGCTTTTAAAAAAAAAAAATTTGCTTTTTTGTTTTTACCCTTAAAACGCAATTTAAAATAAAATTTTTTAAAAAAAAGCTTTTTTTGCTTTTAATTTAAACGCAAATAAAGCAAAATTTTAAAAAAAAAAAAAAAAGTTTTTTTTTTACCCTTAAAACGCAATTAAAAAAACGGGTTTTTTTTTAAAATCTTTTAAGCTTTTAGCGTTAAACGTTAAAAACGCTTAAAAAAAAAAAAATTTCCTTTTTTATTTTGTTTTGCTTTAAAGCAAAAACCAAAACCTTGTTTTTAAAAAAAGCTTTTAAACTTTTAGTGTTAAACTTCAAAAACGCTTTTTAAAAAAAATAAGAAAAAAATTTGGTTTTTTTGTGTTTTTCCCCTTAAAAGCAATTAAAATAAAATCTGTTTTTTAAAAAAAATTTTTAAAAATTTTTTAACGTTAAACTTTAAAAGGCTTTTAAAAAAAGAATCAAAAAATTGTCGTTTTTTTTTTTCCCTTAAAAGGGGAAAAAAACGTCTTTTTGTTAAAGCTTTTTGCATTTTTAAGTTAAATCGTTCAAAAAAGCAAATTTTTAAAAAAAAATTAAAAAACGTTTTTTAGCCTTTTTTTTTAAAACGAATTAAAACTCAAAAATTGTTTTTGCTAAAAAAGCATTTTTAAATTTTTTAACGTTGGGTTTTTTTAAAAAAAAGCAAAATTTTAAAAAAAAAAAATTTTTTTTTTTTATGATTTTTTTAAAAAAAGAATTAAAATCCTGCGTTTTTAAAAAAGCTTTTTAAGCATTTTTTTTAAATGCAAAAAAACAATAATTAAAAACGAATAATAAAAAACCTTTTTTTTTTTTCGCGTTAAAAACTTTAAAAAGGGTTTTGCTAAAAAAGGGTTTTCAAAATTTTAAAATTTTTTAAACTTAAATAAAGCAAAAAAAAAAAAAAAAAAAAAAAATTTTTGTTTTGTTTTTAGCGTTAAAAAGCGTTAAAACTAAAAATCTTTTTCTGTTTTCAAGCATTTTAGATGATAAAAACGTTCAAATAGAGCAATATTAATAAAAACTAAAAAAATTCGTCGTTTTTATGCTTTTTTTTTACGCGTTTAAAAATAAAAATAAAACTTTTTTTTTAAAAAAGCATTTTAAATTTTTTTGGAAATTTCAAAAAGAAAAAATAAAAAAGAATAAAAAAATTTGTTTTTTATGCTGTTTTGCGTTAAAACGCAGATTAAAACTCAAAACGTGCTGTTTTGCTAAAATAAGCATTTTCAAGCATTTTAGATCGTTGAAATCGTTCAAATAGAAGCAATATTAATAAAAACGAATAATAAAAAAATCGTCGTTTTATGCTGTTTTTTCGCGTTAAAACGCAGATTAAAGCTCAAAAAGGGCTGTTTTGCTTAAAATAAGCATTTTCAAGCATTTTGATCGTGAAATCGTTCAAATAGACGCAATATTTAAAAAAAACGAATAATAAAATTCGTGTATTTTTTGCTGTTTTACGCGTTAAAACGCAGATTAAAGCTCAAAACGTGCTGTTTTGCTAAAATAAGCATTTTCAAGCATTTTTAGATCGTTGAAATCGTTCAAATAGAAGCAATATTAATAAAAACGAATAATAAAAAATTCGTCGTTTTATGCTGTTTTACGCGTTAAAACGCAGATTAAAAACTCAAAACGTTGCTGTTTTGCTAAAATAAGCATTTTCAAGCATTTTTTGATCGTTGAAATCGTTCAAATAGAAGCAATATTAATAAAACAAATAATAAAAATTCGTCGTTTTATGCTGTTTTACGCGTTTAAACGCAGATTTAAAGGGTCAAAACGTGCTGTTTTTTCTAAAATAAGCATTTTCAATCATTTTGATCGTTGAAATCCCTTCAAATAGACGCAATATTAATAAAAACGAATAATAAAAAATTAGGTCGTTTTTATGCTGTTTACGCGTTAAAACGCAGAATAAAGCTCAAAACGTGCTGTTTTGCTAAAATAAGCATTTTCAAGCATTTTAGATCGTTGAAATCGTTCAAATAGAAGCAATATTAATAAAAACGAATAATAAAAAATTCGTCGTTTTTTATGCTGTTTTACGCGTTAAAACGCAGATTAAACTCAAAACGTGCTGTTTTGCTAAAATAAGCATTTTCAAGCATTTTAGATCGTTGGAAATCGTTCAAATAGAAGCAATATTAATAAAAAACGAATAACAAAAAATTCGTCGTTTTTATGCTGTTTTACGGGTTTAAAAAGGGGTTAAACTCAAAACGTGCTGTTTTGCTAAAATAAGCATTTTCAAGCATTTTAGATCGTTGAAATCGTTCAAATAGAAGCAATATTAATAAAAACGAATAATAAAAAATTCGTCGTTTTATGCTGTTTTACGCGTTAAAACGCAGATTAAAGCTCAAAACGTGCTGTTTTGCTAAAATAAGCATTTTCAAGCATTTTAGATCGTTGAAATCGTTTAAATAGAAGCAATATTAATAAAAACGAATAATAAAAAATTCGTCATTTTTATGATGTTTTACGCGTTAAAACGCAGATTAAAGCTCAAAACGTGCTGTTTTGCAAAATAAAGCATTTTCAAGCATTTTAGATCGTTGAAATCGTTCAAATAGAAGCAATAATAATAAAAACGAATAATAAAAATTCGTCGTTTTTTATGCTGTTTTTCGCGTTAAACGCAGATTAAAGCTCAAAACGTGCTGTTTTGCTAAAATAAGCATTTTCAAGCATTTTTAGATCGTTTGAATCGTTCAAATAGACGCAATATTAATAAAACGAATAATAAAATTTCGTCGTTTTATGCTGTTTTACGCGTTAAAACGCTGATTAAAGCTCAAAACGTGCTGTTTTGCTAAAATAAGCATTTCAAGCATTTTAGATCGATGAAATCGTTCAAATGGACGCAATATTTAAAAAAACAATATAAAATTCGTCGTTTTATGCTGTTTTACGCGTTAAAACGCAGATTAAAACTCAAAACGTGCTGTTTTGCTAAAATAAGCATTTTCAAGCATTTTAGATCGTTGAAATCGTTCAAATAGAAGCAATATTAAAAAAAAATAAAAAAATTTTTTTTTTTTTCCCTTTCCAGATTAAACTCAAAAGGCGTTTTTCTAAAAAAACATTTTCAACATTTTTTTAAAACCCTTAAAAAACGTTTAATAAAAACGTAAAAAATTAGCTTTTTCTGTTTTGCTTAAAAGCAAATAAAAATAAAAAGTTTGTTTTTTTAAAAAACATTTAAATTTTTTAACGTTAAATCGTTTTAAAAAATTTAATAAAAAAAAGAAAATAAAAAACGTCTTTTTTTGCGTTTTCGCGTTAAAACGCAGATTAAAAAACTCAAAACTTCGTTTTAAAATAAGCATTTTCAAAATTTTTTGATCGTTGAAATCGTTCAAATAGAAGCAATATTAATAAAAAGAACGAATAATAAAATTCGTCATTTTTATGATGTTTTACGCGTTAAACGCAGATTAAAACTCAAAACGTGCTGTTTTGCTAAAATAACATTTTCAAGCATTTTTAGATCGTTGAAATCGTTTCAAATAAAACAATATTAATAAAAACGAATAATAAAATTTGTCGTTTTATGCTTTTGTTTTACGCGTTAAAACGCAGATTAAAGCTCAAAACGTGCTGTTTTGCTAAAACCAGCATTTTCAAGCGCATTTTTAGTTCGTTGAAATCGTTCAAATAAGGCCGCAATAAATATATAAAACGAATAATAAAATTTTGTCATTTTTATGCTGTTTACGCGTTAAAACGCAGATTAAAGCTCAAAACGTGCTGTTTTGCTAAAATAAACATTTTCAAGCATTTTAGATCGTTGAGAAATCGTTCAAATAGAAGCAATATTAATAAAAACGAATAATAAAATTCGTCGTTTTATGCTGTTTTACGCGTTTAAACGCAGATTAAAACTCAAACGTGCTTTTATTTTGCTAAAATAAGCATTTTCAATCATTTTAGATCCGTTGAAATCGTTCAAATAGACGCAATATTTAATAAAACGAATAATAAAAATTAGGTCGTTTTTATGCTGTTTACGCGTTAAAACGCAGAATAAAGCTCAAAACGTGCTGTTTTGCTAAAATAAGCATTTTCAAGCATTTTAGATCGTTGAAATCGTTCAAATAGAAGCAATATTAATAAAAACGAATAATAAAATTCGTCGTTTTTTATGCTGTTTTACGCGTTAAAACGCAGATTAAAACTCAAAAAGGGCTGTTTTGCTAAAAGCCAGCATTTTCAAGCATTTTAGATCGTTGAAATCATTTCAAATAGACGCAATATTAATAAAAACGAATAATAAAAAATTCGTCGTTTTATGCTTTACGCGTTAAACGCAGATTAAAGCTCAAAACGTGCTGTTTTTGCTAAAATAAGCATTTTCAAGCATTTTAGATCGTTGGGAAATCGTTCAAATAGAAACAGCGTAATAAAAACCGAATAATAAAAATTCGTCGTTTTTATGCTGTTTTACGCGTTAAAACGCAGATTACAAAACGAAAAACGTGCTGTTTTGCTAAAATAAGCATTTTCAAGCATTTTAGATCGTTGAAATCGTTCCAAATAGAAGAAATATTAATAAAAACGAATAATATAAAAATTCGTCGTTTTATGCTTTGTTTTACGCGTTAAAACGCAGATTAAAGCTCAAAACGTGCTGTTTTGCTAAAATAAGCATTTTCAAGCATTTTTAGATCGTTGAAATCGTTTCAAATGGACGCAATATTAATAAAAACGAATAATAAAATTTCGTCGTTTTTATGCTGTTTTGCGCGTTAAAACGCGAATTAAAACTCAAAACGTGCTGTTTTGCTAAGTAGCATTTTCAAAGCATTTTAGATCGTTGAAATCGTTTAAATAGAAACAATATTAATAAAAACGAATAATAAAAAATTCGTCGTTTTATGCTGTTTTGCAGCGTTAAAACGCAGATTAAAGCTCAAAACATTATGTTTTGCTTTCAAAATAAGCAGTTTCAGCACATTTTAGATCGTTGAAATCGTTCAAAATCGACGCAATAAAATAAAAACGAATAATAAAAATTTCGTCGTTTTATGCTGTTTTACGCGTTAAAACGCAGAATAAAACTCAAAACGTGCTGTTTTGCTAAAATAAAGCATTTTTCAAGCATTTTAGATCGTTGAAATACCGTTAAAATAGACGCAATATTGGCAAAAGCAGGAATAATAAAAATTTCGTCGTTTTTATGCTGTTTACGCGTTAAAACGCAGACTAAAAACTCAAAACGTGCTGTTTTTGCTACGTCGCTTTTATTTTCAAGCATTTTAGATCGTTGAAATCGTTCCAAATAGAAGCAATATTAATAAAAACGAATAATAAAAATTCCGTCGTTTTATGCTGTTTTACGCGTTAAAACGCAGATTAAAGCTCAAAACGATGCTGTTTTGGCACAAATAAGCATTTTCAAGCATTTTTAGATCGTTGAAATCGTTCAAATAGGGCTGTAAAATAAAAACAGATAATAAAAATTTCGTCGTTTTATGCTGTTTTTACGCGTTAAACACGCAGAATAAAGCTCAAAACGTGCTGTTTTTTGCTAAAATAAAGCTTTTTCAAGCATTTTAGATCGTTGAAATCGTTCAAATAGACGCAGTAATAAAACGACAGAAATTTTGTCGTTTTATGCTGTTTTTACGCGTTAAAACGCAGTTAAGCTCAAAACGTGCTGTTTTGCTAAAATGCAGCATTTTCAAAGCATTTTTAAGATCGTTTGAAATCGTTCCAAAATAGAAGCAATATTAATAAAAAGAGCAAAAAGAATAGTAAAAAATTCACAAAGTCGTTTTATGCTGTTTTACGCGTTAAACGCTGATTAAAGCTCAAAACGTGCTGTTTGCTAAAATAAGCATTTTCAAGCATTTTAGATCATTGAAATCGTTCAAATAGAAGCAATATTAATAAAAACGAATAATAAAAATTTGTGGTTTTATGCTGTTTACGCGTTAAAACGCAGATTAAAGCTCAAGAACGTGCTGTTTTGCTAAAATAAGCATTTTCATGCATTTTAGATCGTTGAAATCGTTCAAATAGACGCAATATTAATAAAAAACAGATAATAAAAAATTCGTCATTTTATGCTGTTTTACGCGTTAAAACGCAGATTAAACTCCAAAACGTGATGTTTTTGCTAAAATAAGCATTTTCAAGTATTTTTAGATCGTTGAAATCTACGTTTCAAATAGACGCAATATTAATAAAAACGAATCGCAAAAAATTCGTCGTTTTTAATGCTGTTTTACGCGTTAAAACGCAGATTAAAAACTCAAAACGTGCCGTTTTAACAAAATAAGCATTTTCAAGCATTTTGAATCGTTGAAATCGTTCAAATAGAAGCAATATTAATAAAATCAGATAATAATAAAAAAAATCGTCGTTTTATGCTGTTTTACGCGTTAAAACGCAGATTAAAACTCAAAACGTGCTGTTTTGCTTCGATAAAGCATTTTCAAGCATTTTAGATCGTTGAAATCGTTCAAATAGAAGCAATAATGTAAAAACGAATTAATAAAAAATTCGTCGTTTTATGCTGTTTTACGCGTTAAAACGCGGATTAAAGCTCAAAACGTGCTGTTTGAAATAAGCATTTTCAAGCATTTTAGATCGTTGAAATCAAGCTCAAATAGACGCAATATTAATAAAACGAATAATGAAATTTCGTCGTTTTTATGCTGTTTCGCGATAAAACGCAGATTCAAAAGCTCAAGCGTACTGTTTTGCTAAAATAAAAATTTTCAAAGCATTTTAGATCGTTGAAATCGTTTAAAATAGAAACAATATTAATAAAAACAGATAATAAAAAATTCATTTTATATGATGTTTTACGCATTAAAACGCAGATTAAAGCTCAAAACGATGCTGTTTTGCTAAAATAAAGCATTCAAGCATTTAAGATCGTTGAAATCGTTTAAAATAAACAATATTCATAAAACGAATAATAAAAAATTTGTCGTTTTTAGTAACTCGAACAAAGCGTTAAAACGCAGATTAAAACTCAAAACGTGCTGTTTGCAAGCCAGCATTTTCAAAGCATTTTAGATCGTTGAAATCATTCAAATAGACGCAATAAAAATAAAAACGAATAATAAATTTCGTCGTTTTATGCTGTTTTACGCGTTAAAACGCTGAATAAAGAAACTCAAAACGTGCTGTTTAGCACTTCGAAATAAATTTTCAAGCATTTTAGATCGTTGAAATCGTTCAAATAGACGCAATAATGTAAAACGAATAATAAAAATTTCGTCATTTTTATGCTGTTTTACGCGCGTTAAAAGGCAGATTAAAGCTCAAAACGTGCTGTTTTTGCTAAAATAAGCATTTTCAAGCATTTAGTTCGTTGAAATCGTTCAAAATAGACGCAATAAATATATAAACGAATAATAAAAATTTTGTCGTTTTATGCTGTTTTACGCGTTAAAGCGGTGCGCTCAAAAACGTGCTGTTTTGCTAAAATAAAGCATTTTCAAGCATTTAGATCGTTGAAATCGTTCAAATGAAGCAATATTAATAAAAACGAATAATAAAAATTCTTCGATTTTATGCTGTTTTACGCGTTAAAACGCAGATTAAACTCAAAAACGTGCTGTTTTGCTAAAATAAGCATTTTCAAGCATTTTAGATCGTTGAAATCGTTTAAATAGAAGCAATATTAATAAAAACGAATAATAAAAATTCGTCACATTTTTGCGTGCTACGCGTTAAAACGGGTAAAGCTCAAAACGTGCTGTTTTGCTAAAATGGCATTTTCAAGCATTTTTAGATCGTTGAAATCGTTCAAATGAAGCAATATTAATAAAACGAATAATATAAAAAATTTGTCGTTTTATGTATTTTACGCGTTAAAACGCAGATTAAAACTCAAAACGTGCTGTTTTGCCAAAATAAGCAATTTTTGCTTTTGATCGTTGGGAAAACGTTTAAATAGAAAATATTAATAAAAAAGAATAATAAAAAAATTTGTCTTTTATGTGTTTTTCGCGTTAAAACGAGTTAAAACTCAAAAAGTGCTGTTTTGCTTTTAAAAAAACATTTTCAAAAACATTTTAGATCGTTGAAATCGCAAAAAAGAAGAATATTATAAAAAAAGAATAATAAAAAAATTTGTCGTTTTTTTGCTGTTTTAAGCGTTTAAAAAGAGATTAAAAAGCTCAAAACTTTTTTGCTAAAATAAAATTTTTTAAGCATTTTAGATCGTTAAATCTTTTTTAAAAGAAGAAAAAAAATAAAAACGAATAATAAAAATTTTGTGTTTTATGTGTTTTTTTTGCGTTAAAAAGCAAAAAAACCCAAAAATTTTTTAAAAAAAAATTTTTTCTTTTAAATTAAACTTTAAAAAGCTTTAAAAAACGAATAAAAAAATTTTTGTTTTTGCTTTTTAGCTTTTAAATGGATTAAAGTAAAAGGCTTTTTTAAAAAAAAAAATTTTAAATTTTTGCTGTCGTTAAAAACCAATTAAAAAAAAAAAAGGGGAAAAAAAAAATTTTACCGTTTTTTAAAAAAAGGGCATCAAAAACCCTTTTTTCAAAATAAAATTTCGCTTTTAGTGTTAAAATTTAAAAAAGCTAAATAAAAAAGTTTTAAAAAAAACTTTTTGCTTTTTGCTTAAACGCAATTAAAACTAAAAACCGTTTTTTAAAATCTTTTCAAGCTTTTAGCTTAAACGTTAAAAAGCTTTTTTAAAAAAAAATTAAGCTTTTTTTGCGTTTTTTCCCTTAAAAAACAATTTAAATAAAAAAGTTTTTGGTTTTGCTTTTGCGTTAAACGCAAATAAAAAAAAAATTTAAAAAAAAATTAAAAATTTGTTTTTTCTTTACGCTTAAAAAAGGGGAAAAAATAAAACGTGGTTTTTTTCTTTTGTTTTAAGCATTTTTAAGTGAAAGTTAAAAAAGCAAAATTTTAAAAAAAAATTTAAAAAAAACGTTTTTATGGTTTTTTGGAAAACGAATTAAACTCGAAATTTTTTTGCTAAAAAATTTTTAAATTTTTTTTCGTTAAATTTAAAAAAATTTAATAAAAAAGAAAAAAAAAAGGTTTTTTTGTTTTACGCGTTAAAACGTTAAAAAAACGGGGTTTTTAAAAAAATTTTTTTTTTTAGATTTTAAAAACGTTAAATGAAAAGAAATAAAAAAAATAAAAAAATTTGTTTTTGGGTTTTGTTAAAACCCTTAAAAATAAAAACGGC
>NW_027047710.1:0-13232 GCF_025399875.1 Dalotia coriaria
TTAAACTAAAACGCATTTGAATTTTTGTTTTTAAAGGTTATTTAACGTTTAAATAAAATGTTAAAATCTTATTTTAAAAACAGCCTTTTGAATAATCTACGTTTAAAACGCTGAAACTAAATAAAAATTTTTTTTTATTATATTATCTATTTATTTAACGATTTCAGTTAATCTCTTTAAAAACCTTTTAGAAACGCGTTTTGGCTTTAATCTTTTAAAAACAAATTTAATTAAAATTTTTACTTTAATTTATTAATTTAGCATTTAACGACTTAAAGCTTAAAAGCTAAATTATATTTTAGTTAAACAGCACTTTTGAGCTTTATCCGTTTTAAGCTAAAACGATGAAAAAAATTTTTTTATTTTTTATTTTAGCTCATTTAACGTACTAGATTTAAATCTTAAAATCTTATTTTAAAAATAAACACAGTTTTGAGTTTTAATTTTTTAAGCGTAAAACATTCAAATTTTTTATTAGTTTTTTTAAATATCTATTTACGATTTCAACGATCTAATGCTTTAAAATGCTTAAAATGCAAAACACAGTTTTGACTTTAATTTTGCGTTTTAAGTATTTAAGATAAAAAAAATTTTTAATTATTTATTAATTAGCAAAACACTTTGAAGTTTAATCTACGTTTAAGAAAGCATTAAAAGACATTTTTTTATTTATATTATTAAGCTTAATAGATAAAACGTCAAATTTTTAAAATGCTTAAATTATTTTGCAAAATCACATTTTAGACTTTAAATGTTTAAAGCGTTAACGTTAAAAAAAGAATTTTTTAATATTCGTTTTAATTAAAATTGCTATTTTGAAACGAATTTTATAATGTTGAATAACTTTTTTAAAAACCGATTTTAGCTTTTTAAGTTTTAGCGAAAAGATTTAAAACGAGAATTTTTTTTATGCTTTTTTTAATGTTTATTTAACGATTTAAGATTAAATCTTAAAATATTTTTAAAAAACTTTTACTTTAAAATCTTTTAAGTAAAATTAAAAAGACATTTTATTATTCGTTTTATTAAATATCGTTTATTTAAAATTTAATCTATAAATTTGAAAAGCTTATTTGTTTAACAGACTAAAAGTTTAGATTTATTTTTAAAAACCTTATTACTAAAAGCTTTAATTTAAATGTTTTTAAAAAATTGTATTTTGAAATTTCAATCTTAAATTATTGAAATTCAGATTTAAACTAAAATGTTTATTTTAAAAATGCATTTAGTTTAATCTAGTTTAACCTAAAACAGCTAAAAACGAATTTTTATTATTTTTTTATTAATATTTGCGTCTATTTAACGATTTCAACGATCTAAAATGCTTGAAAATGCTTATTTTAGCAAAACAGCACGTTTTGAGCTTTTTTGCTTTTAACGCGTAAACAGCATAAACACGACGAAATTTTATTATTCGTTTTTTTTTATGCGTCTATTTGAACGATTTCAAAGATCTAAAATGCTTGAAAATGCTTATTTTAGCAAAACAGCACGTTTTGAGCTTTAATCTGCGTTTTAACCCTAAAACAGCATAAAACGACGAATTTTTTATTATTCGTGTTTTATTAATATTGCTTCTATTTGAACGATTTCAACGATGTAAAATGCTTGAAAATGCTTATTTTAGCAAAACAGTACGTTTTGAGCTTTAATCTGCGTTTTAACTTGTAAAAAGCATAAAAACGACGAAATTTTTATTATTCGTTTTTATTAATATTGCGTCTATTTGAACGATTTCAACGATTTAAAATGCTTGAAAATGCTTATTTTTAGCAAAAAAAAGCACGTTTTGAGCTTTAATCTGCGTTTTAACGCGTAAAACAGCATAAAACGACGAAATTTTTATTATTCGTTTTTATTAATATTGCTTCTATTTGAACGATTTCAACTCTCTAAAATGCTTGAAAATCTTATTTTAGCAAAACAGCACGTTTTGAGCTTTTAATCTGCGTTTTAACGCGTAAAACAGCATAAAACAACAATTTTTATTATTCGTTTTATTAATATTGCTTCTATTTGAACGATTTCAACGATCTAAAAAAGCTTGAAAATGCTTATTTTAGCAAAACAGCACGTTTTGAGCTTTAATCTGCGTTTTAACGCGTAAAACAGCATAAAATGACGGAATTTTATTATTCGTTTTATTAATATTGCGTATATTTGAACGATTTCAACGATCAAAAAAAGCTTGAAAATGTTATTTTAGCAAAACAGCACGTTTTGAGCTTCATTCTGCGTTTTAACGCGTAAAACAGCATAAAAAAAGACGAAATTTTTATTATTCGTTTTTATTTTTATTACGTCTATTTGAACGATTTCAACGATCTAAAATGCTTGAAAATGCTTATTTTAGCAAAATAGCACGTTTTGAGCTTTAATCTGCGTTTTAACGCGTAAAACAGCATAAAACGAAAATTTTATTATTCGTTTTTATTAATATTGCTTCTATTTGAACGATTTCAACGATCTAAAATGCTTGAAAATGCTTATTTTAGCAAAACAGCACGTTTTAGCTTTAATCTGCGTTTTAACGCGTAAAACAGCATAAAATGACGAATTTTTATTATTCGTTTTTATTAATATTGCTTCTATTTAAACGATTTCAACGATCTAAAATGCTTGAAAATGCTTATTTTAGCAAAACAGCAATTTTGAGCTTTAATTCGCGTTTTAACGCGTAAAAACAGCATAAAAACGACGAATTTTTATTATTCGTTTTTATTAATATTGCTTCTATTTGAACGATTTCAACGATCTAAAAAAATGCTTGAAAATGCTTATTTCAGCAAAACAGCACGTTTTGAGCTTTAATCTGGCAGTTTTAACGCGTAAAACAGCAATGAAAAAAATGACGAAATTTTTATTATTCGTTTTTATTAATATTGCGTCTATTTGATGGATTTCAACGATCTAAAATGCTTAAAAATGCTTATTTTAGCAAAACAGCAATGTTTTGAGCTTCATCTCTGCGATTTAACGCGTAAAACAGCATAAAAAACGACGAAATTTTATTATTCGTTTTTTTATTTTATGCGTCTATTTGAACGATTTCAACGATCTAAAATACCGCTGAAAATGTTATTTTAGCAAAACAGCACGTTTTGAGCTTTAATCTGCGTTTTAACGCGCGTAAAACAGCATAAAAAACGACGAATTTTTAATATCCGTTTTTATTAATATTGCTTCTATTTGAACGATTTCAACGATCTATAATGCTGAAAAATGCTTATTTTAGCATAACAGCACGTTTTGAGTTTTAATCTGCGTTTTAACGCCTAAAACAGCATAAAAAACGACGAATTTTTATTATCTGCTTTTATTAATATTGCGTCTATTTGAACGATTTCAACGATCTAAAAATGCTTGAAAATGCTTATTTTAAAGCAAAACAGCACGTTTTGAGCTTTAATCAGCGTTTTAACGCGTAAAACAGCATAAAAAACGATGAAATTTTTATTATTCGTTTTTATTAATATTGCGTTTATTTGAACGATTTCAACGATCTAAAAATGCTTGAAAATGCTTATTTTAGCAAAACAGCACGTTTGAGCTTTAATCTGCGTTTTAACGCGTAAAACAGCATAAAAACGACGAATTTTTATTATTCGTTTTATTAATAATGTTTTAGCAAAACAGCACGTTTTGAGTTTTAATCTGCGCGTTTTAACGCGTAAAACAGCATAAAAAAACAAACGAATTTTTATTATTCGTTTTATTAATATTGCTTCGACGGAACGATTTCAACGATCTAAAATGCTTGAAAATGCTTATTTTAGCAAAACAGCACGTTTTGAGCTTTAATCTGCGTTTTAACGCGTAAAACAGCATAAAAATGACGAAATTTTTATTATTCGTTTTTATTAATATTGCGTATATTTGAACGATTTAACGATCTAAAAATGCTTGAAAATGCTTATTTTAGCAATAAATGTTGTGTTTTGAGCTTCATTCTGCGTTTTAACGCGCAAAAACAGCATAAAACGACGAAATTTTATTATTCGTTTTTATTGCGTCTATTTGGAACGATTTCAACGATCTAAAATGCTTGAAAAATGCTTATTTTAGCAAAATAGCACGTTTGAGCTTTAATCTGCGTTTTAACGCGTAAAACAGCATAAAAACGACAAATTTTTATTATTCGTTTTTATTAATATTGCTTCTATTTGAAATCGATTTTAAACGATCTAAAATGCTGAAAATGTTTATTTTAGCAAAACAGCACGTTTTGAGCTTTAATCTGCGTTTTAACGCGTAAACAGCATAAAATGACGCACTTTATTATTCGCTTTTTATTAATATTGCTTCTATTTAAACGATTTCAACGATCTAAAATGCTTGAAAATGCTTATTTTAGCAAAACAGCACGTTTGTGCTTTAATCTGCGTTTAACGCGTAAAATAGCATAAAACAAATTTTGCTATTCGTTTTTTATTAATATTGCGTCTATTTGAACGATTTCAACGATTTAAAATGCTTGAAAATGCTTATTTTGTAGCAAAACAGCACGTTTTGAGTTTTAATCTGCGTTTTAACGCGTAAAACAGCATAAAACGACGAATTTTTTATTATTCGTTTTTTTTATTAATATTGCCTATTTGAACGATTTCAACGATCTAAAAATGCTTGAAAATGCCTATTTTAGCAAAACAGCACGTTTTGAGCTTTAATCAAATATCTTTAACGCGTAAAACAGCATAAAAAACGACGAAATTTTTTATTATTCGTTTTTTATTAAATATTATGTCTGGCTTATACGATTTCAAATTTATCTAAATGCTTTGAAAATGCTTATTTAGCAAAACAGCACGTTTTGAGCTTTAATCTGCGTTTTAACGCGTAAAACAGCATAAAAACGACGATTTTTTTATTATTCGTTTTGCCATTATTGCTTCTATTTGAACGATTTCAACGATCTAAAATGCTTGAAAATGCTTATTTTAGCAAAACAGTTAATGTTTTGAGCTTTAATCTGCGTTTTAACGCGTAAAACAGCATGAAAATGACACAACTCTTTTTATTATTCCGTTTTTATTAATATTGCGTCTATTTGATGGATTTCAACGATCTAAAAATGCTTGGTACTGCTTATTTTAGCAAAACAGCACGTTTTGAGCTTCATTCTGCGATTTAACGTAAAACAGCATAAAAATTGACAAAATTTATTATTCGTTTTTTATTTTATTGCAGGTCTATTTGAACGATTTCCAACGATCTAAAATGCTTGAAAATGTTTTTATTTTGTTAAAACAGCACGTTTTGAGCTTTAATCTGCGTTTTAACGCGTAAACAGCATAAAAAACGACGAATTTTATTATCTGTTTTTGCCATTACAGGTCTATTTCTGAATGATTTCAACGATCTAAAATGCTTGAAAATGCTTTATTTTAGCAAAAACAGCACGTTTTGAGCTTTAATCTGCGTTTAACGCGTAAAACAGCATAAAACGAAATTTTATTATTCGTTTTTAATAATATTGCTTCTATTTGAACGATTTCAACGATCTATAATGCTTGAAAATGCTTATTTTAGCATAACAGCACGTTTTGAGCTTTAATCTGCGTTTTAACGCCTAAAACAGCATAAAACACAAATTTTATTATTCGTTTTTATTAATATTGCGTCTATTTGAACGATTTCACCCGATCTGGGGTGCTTGAAAATGCTTATTTTAGCAAAACAGCACGTTTTGAGCTTTAATCAGTTTTAACGCGTAAAACAGCATAAAACGATGAAATTTTTTATTATTCGTTTTTATTAATATTGCGTTTATTTGAACGATTTCAACGATCTAAAAATGCTTGAAAATGCTTATTTTAGCGAAACAGCACGTTTTGAGTTTTAATCTGCGTTTTAACGCGTAAAACAGCATAAAAACGACGAATTTTTATTATTCGTTTTTATTAATATTGCTTCTATTTGAACGGATTTCAACGATCTAAAATGCTTGAAAAATGCTTATTTTAGCAAAACAGCACGTTTTGAGCTTTAATCTGCGTTTTAACGCGTAAAACAGCATGAAACACGAAATTTTTTATTATTCGTTTTTATTAATATTGCGTCTATTTGAACGATTTCCCAACGATCTAAAAATGCTTTGCAAAATGCCGGTTTTACAAACAGCACGTTTTGAGCTTTATTCGCGTTTTAACGCGTAAAACAGCATAAAAACACGAAATTTTTATTATTCGTTTTTATTTTGGCTTGCGTCTATTTGGAATATCAAACGATCTAAAAATGTTTGAAAATGCATATTTTAGCAAAACAGCACGTTTTGAGCTTTAATCTGCGTTTTAACGCGTAAAACAGCATAAAACGACGATTTTTTGTTGTCGTTTTATTAAATATTGCTTCTATTTGAAACGATTTCCAACGATCTAAAAATGCTTGAAAATGCTTATTTTAGCAAAACAGTTAATGTTTTGAGCTTTATTCTGCGTTTAACGCAAAACAGCATAAAACGACGAAATTTTTATTATTCGTTTTATTTTGTATTGCGTCTATTTGAACGATTTCAACGATCTAAAATGCTTGAAAATGCTTATTTTAGCAAAACAGCACGTTTTGAGTTTTAATCTGCGTTTAACGCGTAAAATACATAAAAACGACGAATTTTTATTATTCGTTTTGTGGCTAATATTGCTTCTATTTGAACGATTTCAAACGATCTGAAAATGGCTTGGAAAATGCGACATTTTAGCAAAAAACAGTACCGTTTTGTGCTTTAATTCGCGTTTTGACGCGTAAAACAAGGCAAAAAAACGACGAAATTTTTATTATTCGTTTTTATTAATATTGCGTCTATTTGAACGATTTCAACGATCTAAAATGCTTTGAAAATGCTTTATTTTAGCAAAACATACGTTTTGAGCTTTAATCTGCGCCACGTCAGCATAAAAACGACGAATTTTTATTATTCGTTTTTATTAATATTGCTTCTATTTGAACGATTTCAACGATCTAAATGCTTAAATGCTATTTAAAACAGCACGTTTTGAGCTTTAACTGCGTTTTAACGCGTAAAACAGCATAAAACGACGAATTTTGTATTATTCGTTTTTATTGCTTCTATTTGAACGATTTCAAATTGATCTAAAATGCTTGAAAATGTTTATTTTAGCAAAACAGTACCGTTTTGAGTTTTAATCTGCGTTTTAACGCGTAAAACAGCATAAAATTACGAAATTTTTATTATTCGTTTTTATTAATATTGCGTCTATTTAACGGATTTCAACGATCTAAAATGCTTGAAATGCTTATTTTAGCAAAACAGCACGTTTTGAGTTTTTAATCTGCGTTTTAACGCGTAAAATGCGCATAAAAACACGAAGTTTTTTATTATTCGTTTTTATTAATATTGCTTCTATTGTAAACGATTTCAACGATCTAAAATGCTTGAAAATGCTTATTTTAGCAAAACAGCACGTTTTGAGCTTTTTGAATCTGCGTTTTAACGCGTAAAACAAGCATGTAAAAACGACGCAAATTTTTATTATTCGTTTTATTAATATTGCTTCTATTTGAACGATTTCAACTCTCTAAATGCTTGAAAATGCATTTTAGCAAAACAGCACGTTTTGAGTTTTAATCTGCGGTTTTTAACGCGTAAAACAGCATAAAAACGACGCAGAATTTTTATTATTCGTTTTTATTAATATTGCTTCTATTTGAACGTATTTCAACTCTCTAAAAGTTTGAAAACGCTTTATTTTGTGCGTTCGTCGTTTTGAGCTTTAATCTGCGTTTTAACGCGTAAACAGCATAAAAACGATCAAATTTTTATTCCGTTTTTATTAATATTGCTTCTATTTGAAAACGATTTCAACGATCTAAAAATGCTTGAAAATGCTTATTTTAGCAAAACAGCACGTTTTGAGTTTTAATCTGCGTTTATCAAGGTAAAATGTTACAAAAGTGACGAAATTTTTATTATTCGTTTTTATTAATATTGCGTCTATTTGAACGATTTCAACGATCTAAAATGTTTGAAAAATGCTTATTTTAGCAAACAGCACGTTTTGTTTTAATCTGCGTTTTAACGCGTAAAACAGCATAAAACGACGATTTTTTGCGGTTCGTTTTTATTAATATTGCTTCTATTTGAACGATTTCGCTAACGATCTAAAATGCTTGAAAATGCTTATTTTAGCAAAACAGCACGTTTTGAGCTTTTATTCTGCGTTTTAACGCGTAAAAAACAGCATAAAAACGACGAAATTTTTTATTATTCCGTTTTTACTTTTTATTGCGTTCCGCTTGAACGATTTCAACGATCTAAAATGCTTTTGCGCCGCCACGGCGCAGCAACGTTTTGAGTTTTAATCTGCGTTTTAACGAGTAAACAGCATAAAAACGACGAATTTTTATTATTCGTTTTTATTAATATTGCTTCTATTTGGAAATCGATTTCAACGATCTAAAATGCTTGAAAATGCTTATTTTAGCAAAAACAGCACGTTTTGAGCTTTATTCTGGCAGTTTTAACCGCGTAAAACAGCATAAAAACGACGAAATTTTATACTGCTTTTATTTTATTGCGTCTATTTGAACGATTTCAAATTGACGATCTAAAAATGCTTGAAAATGCTTATTTTAGCAAAACAGCACGTTTTGAGCTTTAATCTGCGTTTTAACGTAGCGTCAGCATAAAACGACGAATTTTATTATTCGTTTTTTATTAATATTGCTTCTATTTGAACGATTTTAACGATCTAAAAATGCTTGAAAAATGCTTATTTTAGCAAAACAGCACGTTTTGGCTTTAATCTGCGTTTTAACGCGTAAAACAGCATAAAACGACGAATTTTATTATTCGTTTTATTAATATTGTTTGTATTTGGAACGATTTCAACGATCTTAAAATGCTTTTGAAAATGCTTATTTTAGCAAAACAGCACGTTTTGAGCTTTAATCTGCGTTTTAACGCGTAAAACAGCATAAAACGACGAATTTTTTATTATCTGTTTTTGCCATTATTGCTTCTATTTGAACGGATTTCACCGATCTAAAATGCTTGAAAATGCTTATTTTAGCAAAACAGCACGTTTGAGCTTAATCTGCGTTTTTAACGCGTAAAACAGCATAAAACGCATGAAATTTTTATTATTCGTTTTTAGCAATATTGCGTCTATTTGAAACGATTTCAACGATCTAAAAAATGCTTGAAATGCTTATTTTAGCAAAACAGCATCGTTTTGAGCTTTATTCTGCGTTTTAACGCGCAAAACAGCATAAACACGACGAAATTTTATTATTCGTTTTTATTTTATTGCGTCTATTTGAACGATTTCCAAAGACTCCAAAATGCTTGAAAATGCTTATTTTAGCAAAACAGCACGTTTTGAGTTTTAATCTGCGTCGAACGCGTAAACAGCATAAAACGACGAATTTTATTATTCGTTTTTATTAATATTGCTTCTATTTGAACCAACGATCTTAAAATGCTTGAAAAATGCTTTATTTTAGCAAAAAACAGTACGTTTTGAGCTTTAATCTGCGTTTTAACGCGTAAAACAGCATAAAACGACGAAATCTTTATTATCTGTTTTTATTAATATTGCGTCTATTTTGAACGTGATTTCAACGATTTAAAATGCTTGAAAAATGCTTATTTTAGCAAAACAGCACGTTTTGAGTTTTAATCTGCGTTTTAACGCGTAAACAGCATAAAAACGACGAATTTTTTATTATTCGTTTTTATTAATATTGCTTCTATTTGAACGATTTCAACGATCAAAAATGCTTGAAAACGCTTTATTTTAGCAAAACAGCACGTTTTGAGTTTTACTGGCGTAGTTTTAACGCGAAAACAGCATAAAAACGACGAAATTTTTATTATTCGTTTTTATTAATAATATTGCTTCATTTGAACGATTTCAACTTCTAAAAATGCTTGAAAATGCTTATTTTAGCAAACAGCACGTTTTGAGCTTTTTAATCTGCGTTTAACGCGTAAAACAGCATAAAAACGACGAATTTTTATTATTCGTTTTATTAATATTGCTTCTATTTTGAACGATTTCAACGATCTAAAATGCTTGAAAATGCTTATTTTAAAACAGCACGTTTTGAGTTTTAATCTGCGTTTTAACGCGTAAAACAGCATAAAAACGACGAAATTTTTATTATTCGTTTTATTAATATTGCGTCTATTTGAACGATTTCCAACGGATCTAAAATGCTTGAAAATGCTTATTTTAGCAAAACAGCACGTTTTGAGTTTTATTCTGCGTTTTAACGGGCGTAAAACAGCATAAAACAACGAAATTTTTTGGTTATTCGTTTTTATTTTTATTGCAGGCCAATTTGAACGATTTCAAACGATCTAAAATGCTTGAAAATGCTTATTTTATCAAAACAGCACGTTTTGAGTTTTAATCTGCGCGTTTTAACGCGTAAAAATTGCGCTTTCTTAAAAACGACGAATTTTTTATTATTCGTTTTTATTAATATTGCTTCTATTTGAACGATTTCAACGATCTAAAAATGCTTGAAAATGCTTATTTTAGCAAAACAGCAATGCTTTTGAGCTTTAATCTGCGCTTTAAATGCGTAAAACAGCATAAAACGACGAATTTTTATTATTCGTTTTTTATTAATACGTTTACCTGAACGATTTCAACGACTTAAAAATGCTTGAAAATGCTTATTTTAGCAAACAGCACGTTTTGAGTTTTAATCTATGCCTAAAGTAAAACAGCATAAAACACGAAATTTTTATTATTCGTTTTTAGTAATATTGCGTCTATTTGAAATCGATTTCCAACGATCTAAAATGCTTGAAAATGCTTATTTTGAAGCAAAAACAGCACGTTTTGAGCTTTATTCTGCGTTTTAACGCAAAACAGCATAAACACGACGAAATTTTATTATTCGTTTTTATTTTTATTGCGTCTATTTGAACGATTTCAAAGATCTAAAATGCTTGAAAATGCTTATT
The DNA here is from genome assembly GCF_025399875.1 of Dalotia coriaria. Classification (NCBI taxonomy): domain Eukaryota; kingdom Metazoa; phylum Arthropoda; class Insecta; order Coleoptera; family Staphylinidae; genus Dalotia; species Dalotia coriaria. The sequence continues at coordinate 10,937 of NW_027047710.1, forward strand.
TTAGCAAAACAGCCCTTTTGAGCTTTAATCTGTTTTAACCCTAAAACACCTAAAACGACGATTTTTATTATTCGTTTTTTAATAATATTTAGCTTCTATTTGAACGATTTCAACGATCTAAAATGCTTGAAAATGCTTATTTTAGCAAAACAGCACGTTTTGAGTTTATAATATGCGTTTTTAACGCGTAAAACACATAAAACGACGAAATTTTTATTATTCGTTTTATTAAGTATTCTTCTATTTGAACGATTTCAACTCTCTAAAATGCTGAAAATGCTTATTTTAGCAAAACAGCACGTTTGAGCTTTTAATCTGACGTTTAACGCGTAAAAGCTAAAACGACGAATTTTTATTATTCGTTTTTTATTAATATTGCTTCTATTTGAACGATTTCAACGATCTAAAATGCTTGAAATGCTTATTTTAGCAAAACAGCACGTTTTGAGCTTTTAATCTGGTTTTAACGCGTAAAACATATAAAACGACGAAATTTTTATTATTCGTTTTATTAATATTGCGTCTATTTGAACGATTTCAACGATCTAAATGCTTGAAATGCTTATTTTAGCAAAAACAGCACGTTTTGAGTTTTATTCTGCGTTTTAACGCGTAAAACAACATAAAACAACGAAATTTTTATTATTCGTTTTTATTTTTATTGCGTCAATTTGAACGATTTCAACGATCTAAAATTTCTGAAAATGCTTATTTTAGCAAAACAGCACGTTTTGAGCTTTAACTGCCCTTTTAACGCGTAAACAGCTTAAAACGACGAATTTTTATTATTCGTTTTTATTATTGCTTCTATTTGAACGATTTCAACGATCTAAATGCTTGAAAATGCTTATTTAGCAAAACAGCACGTTTTGAGCTTTTTAAACTGCTTTTAACGCGTAAAACAGCATAAAAACGACGAAATTTTTTATTATTCGTTTTTATTAATATTGCGTCTATTTGAACGATTTCAACGATCTAAAATGCTTGAAAATGCTTATTTTAGCAAAACAGCACGTTTTGAGCTTTAATCTGCGTTTTAACGCGTAAAACAGCATAAAAACGACGAAATTTTATTTTTGTTTTTATTAATATTGCGTCTATTTGAACGATTTCAACGATCTAAAATGCTTGAAAATGCTTATTTTAGCAAAACAGCACGTTTTTAGCTTTAATCGCGTTTTAACGCGTAAAACAGCATAAAACGACGAATTTTTATTATTCGTTTTTATTAATATTGCGTTTTATTTAACGATTTCAACGATCTAAAATGCTTGAAAATGCTTATTTTAGCAAAACAGCACGTTTTGAGCTTTTTAAACTGCGTTTTAACGCGTAAAACAGCATAAAAACGACGAAATTTTTATTATTCGTTTTTATTAATATTGCTCTATTTGAACGATTTCAACGATCTAAAATGCTTGAAAATGCTTATTTTAGCAAAACAGCACGTTTTGAGCTTTTAATCTGCGTTTTTTAAAGCGTAAAACAGCATAAAACGACGAATTTTTATTATTCGTTTTTTTATTAACGTTTGAACGATTTCACGATCTAAAATGCTTGAAAATGCCTATTTTAGCAAAACAGCCGTTTTGAGCTTTAATCGCGTTTAACGCGTAAAACAGATAAAAACGATTAATTTTTTATTATTCGTTTTTATTAATATTGCGTCTATTTGAACGATTTACGTCTAAAATGCTTGAAAATGCTTATTTTAGCAAAACAGCCCTTTTGAGCTTTAATCGCGTTTTAACGCGAAAAACAGCATAAAATGACGAATTTTTTTTATTCGTTTTATTAATATTGCGTCTATTTGAACGATTTCAACGATCTAAAATGCTTGAAAATGCTTATTTTAGCAAACAGCACGTTTTGAGCTAATCTGCGTTTTAACGCGTAAAACAGCATAAAAACGACGAAATTTTTTTATTGTTTTTATTATATTGCGTCTATTTGAACGATTTCAACGATCTAAAATGCTTGAAAATGCTTATTTTAGCAAAACAGCACGTTTTGAGATTTTATCTGCGTTTTAACGCGTAAAACATAAAACGACGAATTTTTATTATTCGTTTTATTAATATTGCGTCTATTTGAACGATTTCAACATCTAAAATGCTGAAAATGCTATTTTAGCAAAACAGCACGTTTTGAGCTTTAATCGCGTTTAACGCGTAAAACAGCATAAAACGACGAAATTTTTATTATTTGTTTTATAATATTGCGTCTATTTGACGATTTCAACGATCTAAAAGTAAAAATGCTATTTGCAAAACCCCTTTTTTTTTTGCTTTTAAAG